>NC_056743.1:1230939891-1230957391 GCF_019279795.1 Protopterus annectens | reverse complement strand
TGAAATGTTAAAAAAATACTTTGTCATATAAATTATTGTTTGGAGTGTTGCTGAGGGTTATATGCACACTTGAAATCGGCAAACAGTGTGTGTGTGTGTGTGTGTGTGTGTGTGTGTGTGTGTGTGTGTGTGCGTGCGATCCCAAAGTAAACGTGCTGCCTGGATTCAGTCGCCATTTACAGGTTAATATTTAGCACTCCGTAACCTTTACCGATCGCTTTTATTCAAAACACGTCTGTAATTTAAAATATGATCATTTTTCATGCTGTCTACAGCATCCAATTCCTTCGCATTCCTCTTGAATATCCTTGATTTTTAGGAACTCGATAGGGGTTTGCCCCACTGTTACCCTGCCACTCTTACAGGATGCTGATTTTGTGATAACGGGCTTGCTGCGAGCTTGTAACACTAAGCAGTACTGGTACAATTCCTCAATTTCCAGAAAATGTAGTAAACACTAATAAAAATGCCATACTATACCAACTTTCTAAGAGATTAGTATCATAATCAAATAAGTGCTCATTTGCTCAGAAATATTTATAGACTTTTTTCACTGTTTATTTTTGGGGGAGGGGCAATAGAGCTATTATTGCAAGCAACAGCTTAATCTCGTCTAATGTCGTTTGCTGTATGGGTGGACTCTGCTTGTCTAGAAGACTGAACATTCGCAGTGTATTAAAAACAGTCAGCATTCACTGGATTGTTCCTGGTTCCTCCCCCTTTAAAATTATACTATGCCCCAGATGTTATATAACATTCCACTTCAGTTTTATTTTCCGAGTCTCAAAACAGTATAGTATAGCAGAATGCAAGAGTGACTGACGTTCACACAATGACTTTTTTTCACTTAATATAGCATGCTGACGCACCAAACCCACACAGCATTTAGTTCCATCCTTGTTCAAAATGATGTGTTTTATATTTCTTTTGATCATTGTCCCCGGACTCCATAAATAAATAAGTAAATCCGTGAAAATGAAAACCCAGTTGTGTACAGGTGCAGGTAAAACGCTATGGTATAAGTTATTACTGTGTATACTTGCCACCCCATGTCTTCTTAGAGTAAAGGGCTTTAAACTATGGATAACCACCACACGTTTTATTTATACCAGGGAATGTAAAGTTTTGCCATGTATGCAGGCTCTAGATGAACGGGGACTTGTTCATTTTCATAATTCCTACCACTCAATCAGGATGAGTCGCCCAAAATAAATCTACCTAGAACGAACACACACCCACACATACACACTTCAATTTGACATATCGAATACTACGGTTTTGGCCTTGCTTTGTTTTGCGCTATGAAAAAACGGAAAGATGAAGCAAAACTGATCACACGAATGACTTCGTTAATAAAACTTATATCCAAATATTCACTCCACTTATCACGTTTTTAGCTAAAATCACCAGACTGGCTTATTTGTCACGTAAAACGAATTATAGTGTTTTTATTTTATGCAACTAATGTTCACTTTGGAGCTTTTCCTCTACGGCCTCCGCTGAAAAGGGGCTTCAGTCAGGATGGACTTTACCAGTAAACAAGTGCAAAAGGGCAAATAAACTAAGACTTCTTGTTTTTAGAATGAAAAATGAAGTCGCTACGGCATGAAACGTCTTGGGGGGGGGGGGTCAAAGTTGAACTGTCTTTTGGTTTCCTTAGTGTATCAACTTATCCACGTTTATACCAATAACTAACATGGCATACAGGTAATACAACGAACAAGATACACCTGTTAGGGCATAAGTCACGTGCGGAGTGCAGACGAATTGGTTGGTTGTTACCTGAAAAGGCACGACTACGCTGTAGAACAATTGTCATTGTCTTAATTCTGTCAGAATTACACGTTTTGCCTTGTACATGATAGTCCCACATATGCATGACAAGACCTGAGACTTCACATACTCCTATTTTTTTATAGTATACTTGAAATATTTCCAGAATAGATGATTTTAAAAGAGACATATTGTTCTTATTTTATATATTACTTTCATACCTCTCAAACTCTTAGAGCAAAAAATCTGCGCAAAGCCTAAATGATGGGGGGACAAATAGGGACACATTTTAACTATTGCTCTTACAAGCTTAGAACGTTGATAGAATAATAGGTTTTGCATTAGCATGAATTTTCTGAAGGATGTGGAGTCTTAAACTCAAATATTTGTCATTATTTAATGACTTCAATCCTCAGCTATTTACCAGAAAGGTACAGATTTTAGGAGGAATACACCAAAAATATGAGGCAAATATCTGGACATTCTGCGAAAATCTGGACAGTTGAGAGGTATGATATTTACGGAAATTATTCTTTATCAGGGTTTGTTTATCGGAATTTACGTTTGTCTGTTATCATCCCCTTGCTACATTAACTTATCAGTTATGCCCACCTTCCTTTTACTTCATAAACGTAAAACACAATCAGAAATAGCGAAGTAGGAATATGATCTATCATTTCAGAGTAAATGGATATACTTTCTTCAGGTGTTAAAGAGTGGGAAAGAAACAACTTGACTTTTTTAAGACAGAAAGGGTATCGGTCAGGCCATAAGCCACTCAATTTGTTACTTGTCAGCAATATTAAATAATTAAAATAAATCACTAATATGTACAGTTGAAAAACTGTATTTTCTCTCTCACTCAGTGTGTGTGTGTGTGTGTGTGTGTGTGTGTGTGTATGTGTGTGTGTATTAAACACTATCTATCTATCTATATATTAGAACTTTTCCTTTTGGAACAAAAACTGGACGATGTGTGTGCATGTGTGTGCGTGAGTGTGTGTGTGTGTAGCCACGGCGTCTTAGCTTTGCTGAAATTATGCTCTGTAAATTATTAACTTCAAAAACTTGGTTTTGAAAAGGAGAAAGGTAACGAGACTGAGTTTTTTGATGAAGCAAGTCTTGAAGGGTTTTTCTTTTGTTTGCTGAAGCAATAATAAGGCATCCGTCCTTACATGATGTGTTATAAATATGTCCTTTGTGCACTTTGGGGTGGTAGCATTCAAACAAAGACTAAAAAAAAGTCACGGATGTCTCAGTCAGGAAATAGCCACCAGTGTCTCACTCATGTAAGGAATATATATATATATATATATATATATATATATATATATTATATATATTATATTTGTGTGTGTGTGCATATATACATACGTGTGTGTGTCACACACACTATATATATATATATATATATATATATATATATATATATATATATATACGCTTACACATATATACGCTTACACACATATATACACAGACACACACACACACACACACACACACACACGCACACACACCTAATCAGGTACAGTTTATTCTGCATAAGTATTCAGAAGATTATTGTTCATTCCTGAGTCTTACTGCTTTACAAGCAGTATATAATTAATTGTTATTAGATATCCTTTGGATTAGTTGTCTTTATATCTCTTTCCTTTTCGGAAGTCATAATTCATTGTTGTGCCATCATATTTTGTTCTGCAATAGAGAAACTGATGCCAATGTCATAACTCTGCATTATGACTTTAGATATCAAGAAGGCACATAGGGCCCCCAACTCATTAATACAAAGATTTCAATACATATTTAAAATAAATAAATAAACACAAAAATAAGTAAATAAGCTATAATGTAAGTTTGATTAGACCTTTTGCTGGAACTGTCAACAGCATCAAATAATGTTCTTTAAAAGTCAACACAAATCCTACTAAGAAAAAAGAAATCCCACAGCATATCAATGTGGACATAATTGGATAAAAGGTCATGTCTTAATTTTCCTTTGCATCCTTTACTACAGCCTTTTTGCACATATTTAGTTTACAGACGCTATATATTAGCAGTTTAAATCCTGAGGGGGGAGTCAGTTCGTTCGACTAGTAAAGAAGAAGAAAAGTTTCCGACAGGCCAGAATTGCACTGGTGAGAGAGAGGGAGCTATCTGCCTTTATCTGTATCCCTCTGTAGTGTGAGTCAGGTATAAGTCTTACAGACTCAGCCCTTACGTCCCATTATTACCAAATCAGTGAGCAATCCGACACAGAGTGGCAATCCCTCTTACTCACACACCACAGCACACACTCAGACTTCCTGCGTGCCTTTGTGAGGAAAGTTGAACAGCGAGAGAAGGAAAAAATAATAAAAGGAAGACAGCAGAAAGTACTCTGGGGGAGGAGGAGGAGGTGGTAATTGTGGTGGTAGGGAGGAGGGGGGATGGCGTCAGATTTTGTGGTTAGGGGTGCGTCAGAACGGTTTGCAGGCTCTGGACCCAAAAGGAAGGCTCGGCTCTGGAAATGGAAGTTCTAGGAGGCCGAGAAGAGAGGACTGAACAGAGCGGCTGCAAAGTGGAGGGCCCCCCTATCCTTGCCGAGTGGGATACAATCTGCTGCTGCTGCTACTTGCACCGATTACCAACAGCTATCCACTGTGAACAGAGGTTTCCTCCAAATGGATTGTTGCAAGCCAGGTAAGGAGCAGCGAGGTGTGCCGTGCTTTTAACAGCATTCCAACAAGCTGCCAACTTAAGTATTGTGACATTGTTCTAGTTATTAGTTTTGCTTCACTATGCAAGCTTTCTGTAGGAGGAGGTGCTGGTGTTGATGTTGGTGGTGGTGGGGGTGCCGTCACGTTGAAAAGCAGGCTCTTGAGCTGTCTTTCAGAAAAGGTATGACTGTCCAGACTGTCTTTTCGCTTAACCTCTCTCGCCCCTTAGTCACACTGTCTCTACCCCCACCCCCCGTCTGTCTCTGTGTCTCTCTCTCTCTCTCTCTCACACACACACACATTTTACCTGTAGAAACAAATCGGTACACTGTGTTTGTGTGTTTTTGGTAGCAGCACCACCTCCGGATTCTTATACCCCACTTACGAATTCTGCATGCATATCTTCTTATGAATTCTAAGGCGGAGCTAAAAAACGTCTTGGATTTTTGATGGGGTGGTAGCTAGAGCAGTAGGGTACTCGAGTGCAATTATTCTTCAACTTCCCAGGTGCCTTCAGACAGAGCAAGGAAAGAAGCAGGGCCAATGAAGAATGGTAACTAGTGACTACTGGGGTGGGGGATTGATACCCCTCAAAACTTAAAGGAGACGAAAGGTAAATGAGGATGGCTGAAAATGGTGGGTGATATGGGGAGAAAAATGGTTTGTAGAAAAACAAAAAGATAAATATATAGAAGACGGGCAAGGGGGAGCTACACATGGGGGGTCGAGAGGTGTAATTTAGCCACTTGGGAGGAAAAGGAGGTTGATGTCTTCTACGGGGTTACTTGTTTCACTTAGCCTTGTCAGAGTAGTTACCAACTTACTATAGCTGGCTTAGAATTGCCTTCCCGTTCTGAATGTGTAAGGACCTATATCGTACTCTGAATATATGTGTTTATTGAATTGCCTCGCTAAAGTTTACGGTTTGGTTAAAACATCAAGTGATTTTATTTATGGAGTTAATCCTGTTTACAAATCAACAAAAGTGTACGTGTGGAGCACAGTATCTAAAGGGGTGGTTGTGTTTTTCCTTATGTTTGGGCTTGGATATTCTCACGTTTTGCTTTATTTGGCTACTGATGTGCATGTGCAGTTATGTCTCAGTATTAAAGCTTAAAATTACTTGGGCTTTGCAGTGTTTTGTAGAACAAGGTCGATGTTAGTGTGCTCTAGGAGCACGTGTATGAGACTTATTCGTTTAAGAAGGCAAATATTTTAGCCCTCTAACGTTTTGAATATGAATGTAGAGTTCAGACGAAGCAGTTGCATTTTGCCCCACTCTGCCTTATGCTTGCTAAACAAACTTTGGCTGCTTATTTTGGATTTAGGTCCTCACGTTTAAGATGTCTAAATGAGAAGAGGGGACATATCATGATTCTGTGTGTATTTATTTATGTACCCGTTTACTTATTTTTTAATCGTTGTGGACGGAATCAAGGGCCAATATGACCTTTACTTCTTAAAAGATTGTTTGCAACAAAAGTTGCAAGCAGAGATGACGGAACTGATTTAATAGACCTGCCGTTCTAAGCATAGACAGTGGCGGTAAAGAGTCCTTGCCAAACATAGCCTGTACCTTTTTCATCATAAAGTCAACGTAAAGGTACCACTGGCTGACGTCATAAGGAATGACAGAATGCACCCAACGGGAGGTAGCAGGTACCATTAATTTGTACATTGAGCTTCCGACACAAGGTAGAAAACGCTGCTTTTATAAAGATCAGGAGTGTAGGAAAATGCTTTCATATCTGGGATTCCCCAGTCCTACTCCCTCCTGATAGACTAGATTGTGGAGCATTAAGAGAAATTATAGTCGTTTGCTGCCTTGGTGAAGCCCACTTGTAAACAGTGCTTCATACTGGTGCTTATCCAGAGTATCAAAACAAACCCTCCTTACGCGTGTCACACACTTGGAAAAGTAGGCCGAGTTTCAAGCAAATACTTAAAATAAAACAAAAAGCAGATTATGCATTTCGTCCTGTTTATTTGTTCTTTTATGACTTGCATTAGTAGCTGTTTTATTGATATGTTGCATCCTATTTTGAACCTTGGTAAACCAAATAGAAAAATAAAGGCACGGGAAAGACTTAAACCTTTGTTACACAACATACTTGATTTTTAGGACACATTTCCAATGAACAGCCGAAAATATTCTAGGTCTGTGAAGTGTTCTATAAGCCTTGTAAAATAGAAAGCGATCATATTAAACACATTATATAAAACTGATTAGGAAACCATGATTTAAGCCCGATGGCATGAGCTTGTAAATGTTTAGTAACTTAAACCATATTGACTTCTAGCGGGATCAGGCAAATATTACTGATCAGCAGTAAAGCCTTCTCGCCAGATGGCCACTAAACTTTTCCCATACTGTTCTGAAAAGTGAATGTATCAGTGTACAGCGTTTCACACTTTTCGGATACATTTTGAGTTCCTTAACCCTAACGTAGAAATGTAAGACTTCATACAGTTTCATACGTATCCGTTTTTGAGTATTTATTGCGAAACAAGCAAATAACCTACTACAATAATGTACATTTTTTACAACGGGGTTCACAAATGTATATTAAAAATTCGTAACCTTCGGTTTAGTCTTGCTTACACACATCAGTTCCATGAATATGACTGTTACACAATGTACATACGTATAAATGTCACATTTATGTACATTTAAATATATACAGGGTGCACTATACTTTTCTTCTATGATACTGTGAGGATAGCTGACACGTGAAGAAGTTCCAAGGAAAAAAAACATAGAAAATGAGATCCAGACTGGTTTTCTTGCTCATCTGAATTCATTCACTTATATTTTACCGTGTCAGTAAACTAAACTAAAATAAAATCTTAACAGAAACAAACACCTTGAATTTACAATAAAATAACGGTAATGCTGCAGAAAGCGAATTAGAAGAGACAGAGCTATCAAACTGCATTTAACTGCTGACCACTTGGGGGTATTTTAAATCAGGCAGAGAAGTTAAAACCGCTCATAACGGGCCTTTGCTGACCTTTGAAGAATAAGTGGAGGGAGACTTTTGTAAAACTGATCTGCACAAGAACCCCCTTTTATTTTTACATGTAGTCTTATTACTTTTTGTTTCTGTGAGTGATGATTACCCCACCTGAATGAAAATAATCAAAAGTCCAATACCTTAATATATATGTTGAAAGGTATATGTGGCGGCCTAGAATTTCTGTTGCTACAGTTGAGTTCCTATATTTGTGAATTTTTAACAGTTCCACTTTGGTACTGCTGATTCCCGGGAATACATCGACATTTTGCATATATGAAGCTGAAGCCACTATAGCTGAAACCCCAAAACGTGATAGTTATATAGGTCTGCAGTTCAAACGTCGAAGAAAAATGAATCAACTTTTTATTTGAGGACAAACATTAAAACATGTAGATATGTCGATGTCGGGAAAACAATGAACGGCTTCAGTAAGGAAGCTTTAGACATTTTTCTTTTCCTTTATCCTTTTTTTATATTTAGATAATTAGGGAATTGCTGTATGTCTCCCATGCTGTGTAATTTCTCGATAAAAGTTTTATAGCTAGTTTTAGGAAACCACTAGACATGCATGTCTTCTTGAGCTTACTTAATAGTCTCACTGGACGGAAAAAGGCATTAATCAAGGGGAAACGTTTCTCTATATTTAAAAAAAGTGTGGAGGTTAAATTTCGGGTGCGTGGAGGTAAGGGTTAAGCTGTGCAGGGTCTCACAACAAACCAATTCCCATTCTAACAAAATTCCAAATGTTTCTTCCCCTCTTTCTTCTGTGATTACAGTAGAGTTTGAACCCATGGGAAAGATGGACCCATTTTCTTGTGAGTGTGCGCCTACCCTGAATTAAAGTTTACTGTTTATTTACTGTACTTTCAGTAATGTCTTATAGTTTTACTCATGGTACTGTCAGTAATTTAAATCACAAACTCTTTTATTTTAGTAAGAGCCAGGATCAGGCTTCATGAATAATTGCTTTCATAATTTTCAGACACTTTCTTAAAATTATTTTGCTGCACTGCCTTCTTGAATCAGAAGGCTGGCATTTTTTTGGGTGGGGGGGGGGCATGAACTTTCATCAGTGTCATTTCCTAGTCCCATGGCTCAAACCCTACTGCACTACATACATCCTACAAAGAGAAATTGACAGTTGAAGTCAGACTCAACCACGGGAAATATGCTGTGACAAAAATCCACTTCTACTTAACCATATGAAAGATAAGTTGTGATAGATGTACATACATTGTTTCTGTGTAAGACTTGTATTATGAATGCATATTATCAATCTTCAGTGGTGTGATCCCCTGGAGACTGGCCCATACCCCGTGTCACTAGAGTAGATATATAGTTTACAGAAATAAATAAGTAAATAGCAAGACCACCTTTGCCCCAGGGTGTTTTTTGTAAACAGACATCAGTACTCCATGAACATATGACCAAATGCAGAAGAGATGCCAAGAGACAAACTTGGATGTATATAACTATATAAAAGAGCAAATAGTTTGCTGTAGATGTACAGCTAAAGTTTCTGCACAGGATTAGATTACAAATGCATGATTACAAACAGCACACTCACCACACACACACACACACACACACACACACACACACACACACACACACACACACACACACAAATACAGCTGGACAGAGAGCAAGTCAAACTTGTCAGTTACAGAGCATATGGTTATATAGTAACTGAGCCCAAAGTACAAATATTTAACTTTATTTTTTCTTAAATACATCAGTATGTGTTGTTTTTAGATTGGTGTTCTGTAGCTGAGTATTTCATAAAGATGTACCTAAGAAATGTTGGTTTGGGACTTTTGGATGTCTGTGAACCTAGATGATTTTATCGTATTTATCTCTGCAGCAGTATTTTTTAATGTAGTAGTTTAATTAATAGATTCTAAAGAGAAAGTGCCACTGCAATGATTGTAATATGATGCCTGAAATGTTGGTCTGCTGAGGCAGACAAAGCAATTTAAAGGAAACTGCAAATTTGTTTTTAGAATGTGTTAGAGAAATACTGTTTTCTTCCATTAACCGTCTTGCATATTTATTTGACTAATGCACTTTGACAGCATGTCAGATGCAGTTTTTACTTTGTAAGTGGTATTTTTTTCATAATTAAATTTTACTGGTTACAAAGAAGAAAAAGTATTGAATTATGCAGCTGCACTACAATATTGTAGATTATTAACCTTGTTTAGTTTAGCTTAGTTTAGTTTTGTTAACCAGTCTGTTCAAACCGAACAGGGCCCCTTTTCAATACAGTATCAGCGAAAAAAGCTTCAGTGCATAGAATAAATAATCCGTATGACACAACGTATAACTGAAAAATTAATTATTAAATAAGTTGAAACCTTTGTAGAACAGTTCATTATAAAATAAGTAGTAACTTTCACAATTAATTCAATGATTATTTATGAAATTCTGTTTGAGATGTATAGACATATGCATAAATGTGGCAGAAATAAAAGCAACTTCCAACAGATGGTTAGGTGTAAACTGATAAGATCAGCTATGACTGAAAGTAAGTATAAAAAACTGTATGCTAATAATTATAACAAAAGACTACAAGTCAAAAGAGTAGAGGAAGTATACATCGACAACAATTCATGATATTAAAAAAAATAAAATGTACTGAATCTGTAAGTGACATTCATTGTTCTAATACTGCTTTAGTGTTTTCTGGTAATACAGCTCTGGAGTCCTTCTGCAGCTGTTTTTTTTTCCTGTTTACACAATGAATAGCATATGTAGAATGCACGTGAGTACTAAAGGATGTTTTCTTGTACAATGCATAGAAAGACAGCAAACGCCAATGCAATACATTTATTAAATGATTAATTATTAAACATAGAATCTGGCACTTAAAAATCAGCTTTTGAAAAACATATATGTGATGTGACTCAAGACAAACACTGATATCTTTAAAACTGTTAATTTGTTTTTATACTCATTTTTGATGGGATTTTGGCACAGACTGTTGTCCTTTTAGCTCATGTCTTTGTCCCTGTCACTTTTTTTCTGTCTCTGTCTTTGTTTTGTCATTTTATGTTCATTAGTCTAAGTTTTGCTCTCCTTTCCTCATATCTGTCTTGGCTGTGGTCTTTGTTCCTGCTTCTCTTTCATTTATCCAGTGTCTCTTGTTTTTCTTTCTGCTTTGGCTTCTTACTGTCTTTCTCATTCTTCACTCCTGCTAATCTGTTGATTTAAAATATTAATGCAGTAAAATTGTGCATTTTTCAGGAACAAATATATTGTACGGCTGAGAAAACAAATCTATTACTTAAGTAAGAATGATCAAGAAGACAGTCATAAAAGTAACCAACAGTGGTAGTAGTAGTAGTTGTGTGTGTGTGTGTGTGTGTGTGTGTGTGTGCGCACGCACATTTACATGTGTGTATGTATTAAAGGGAGTGTAGTGTCCCAAACACAACCAGAAGCAATGTCTTTTGAGGAAGACACATCTTTGAAGTTGTAACACAATTCAGAACTGTAACTCTAGCAAAAAAGTCACTTACATACCTAAAAGGGACTCCTTTTAACTGTGCAACAACAGACAACAAAGCAAGAATTATATAGAAACGGTGTGGTTCATGGTTCATAATTTCTAGCAGTTATAGCTAAGTAATTTCTAGTGACTAAACAGTAACGAACAGAAGCCTCTGATGGGTGGTACTTCATCCGATTTATAGTTTGGTAGGACAGTTTTGTATTCACAGCATTAAAGATGCAAAGCTGAGGAAGCTTGTGGCAGAACTTTCAGTTTTGTCACTGCATTAAAAAAAATAAAAACTCTTTACTGTTTTGCTTTGTACTTTAGTTGTGATCCAAACTCTGTAGCAGTCTGCAAGGAATTCTCTGATATGATCAGTATTATACTCTGTGTTATGTGATCATAGTGACAATATTCTGGAAATAAACTGGTCTTTGTTGCTGCTTCTGCATGCCAATGATTTACATGCATGCACACATTATGTACACACACACACACACACACACACACACACACACACACACACACACACACACACACACACACACACACACACACACCAACTATGCAAGCCTGACATCAAATGGCAGCAACAAAAGCTTAGTAAACATTACTTTCTCCTCTATGGTCTTTCACGGGAAACCATCATCACTGTCTTTACTGTCCACGTGCCTGTAAGCAAGTTCCTTCACACATGCAGATAAAGTGAATGTCCTGATATCCTTCATAGGCTGAATGCTACCAATGCATTGGTATTTTCCTCTGGTCTGCGACAGGAAGATACAAGTCAAAGGGTGTGGAGAACAGGTCAGCAATATTGTATTGAGTCTAGATATGTCCATGCTGATGTGACTTTATAAGTCTGTGCTTCATTGTCTGATGTTTCACTTAATGATGCCAGATTTGTGGTGTTACACTAATGGTCTGCTAGGCTGACCTAACAACTGTATTTGAAGGTCTTAGGATATACTATGATATTGTCATGAAATTTTTTTCTTATGATTACTGACTTAACTATGTCTGTTGTGATAACAGGAATGCTATATTTTCCAAGTGTCATTGCTACTGATCAGTATTTCAAAACAGCAGCATAATAAACAAGTTCTAATAGTTTTATCTGTAATTAATAAAAATTTCAGTATAACTGTCAAAGCTGTACATTTGCGAATGCATTCAGTTTTATACAATAAGAACCCTTTCACTCGAAGTGTTCTACTTTTATAGTTCAATTCTTGTGGAATTATAGCAGACATCTGCCTTTTTAAGATGAAAGCAAAAACTCTATTTAAACTGCAGTGCTGATTTAAACACAGTTATTTGTGTGTGGGTGTACTGTTTATTTGTGCATGTATAGATGCATGCTACCATTATAGTAATGAATATATCTAACAACATTCTGCAAAAGTTATACAACAGAAACAAGCAGTTTTTACAAGCTCAAGTAAGATACCACTTGGTAATTTATATAGTACTGTATGCAGTTAAGATTTTCTGCATTCACGGAGTAAGCGAATTCTACATTCCTTTTCAACTTAATGAACTGCTAATTGTAGTTTTGAACTGACTTGTGCATTTCTAAGTGTACTTGAATGCGTCAATACTCCTGTATTTCATTACTCTTTTGGGAATTTTTTTTTTGTTTAATGTTATTGCCTGGCTGCCACCTAGGTCTTAATTCTAATTGGTTATGTGAGCAACCCAACCAGTTTACACCTGTAAAATACTAAATAAATGAATGAATAAATAAATAAATAAATAAATGCATACATACATACATACATACAGTAAACCATATCATGTCACACACACACACACACACACACACACACACACACACACACACACACATGTAGCAGCTGTAGTATGGGCATCAACTTCAGTGTTAAGGTCAACATTATGAATTCTAATAATTTGTTCACTACTTGTCTTTTTTATGTAGGAGAAATTGTACAAGATGCAAAGTAAGTTGAAGTGATAAACATACTCAGTTTGGTGCAACCTGAATACGTGTTTTGAGTCATATGAAAATAAGAATAAATGGGTCAGAAATATGGTTCCAGTAATTTGCATGAATAAAGTGGTTTTACTCATAAATGTGGTGTAAACCGTAAGTATAAACAAGACTAAATTTTAGAAGCTTCCAACTATATATTGATAGTGACAGAAGAACAGAGCCTGTTAATTTCTGCTAAAGTGTATTACATGTGAGTAGGAAACCTGCTCCTGAAAAAGAGCCATAATGTACTAT
This sequence comes from Protopterus annectens, assembly GCF_019279795.1. NCBI lineage: Eukaryota > Metazoa > Chordata > Ceratodontiformes > Protopteridae > Protopterus > Protopterus annectens. The sequence continues at coordinate 1,230,944,158 of NC_056743.1, read as the reverse complement.
TTTAGTGGGTGAATTGATGGATGATGAACATAAAATGATCGTCAAGTTTACAATTTTAAGCCATTTTTGGTTTTCGTATGTAACAAACTGGTACAAATTGTTACTGAGCACACAGGAGGTGGTAATTCAGTGGCAACTGCAATTTTCATTGCAGCTGTAAGGGATATTTTGTTTCTTATATGCTAACATGCATTTTACAGTCTGGCAACACTGTAATTATAGAGAAGAACAATATTTCTTACTTGTAACATATGATCACTTTCTAAATGGAACTAGAATTTAATTTTTACCTGAAAGGTATGTTCTGCTATTTTTATATTAACATGTATTTACACATTTGTTCTATTGTCATATTTCAGTGCCATCTACAAGTTCAGAAACACAGTTATTCAATGACAGTGTTATAAAAATCATTGCTTTCAATACCATTTGGACAAATTTTCTTTGACCAAATGTCATATTAAATGAATGGATAGTTGGTCAAATGTCATTATTTAGTAAGTGCAAAGTCAAAAGAGTTTTTAAGGTTCTGGCTGGGGTTTGGGTTGGTGTTAGATTTTGATTTAGTATTAAGAGTAAGGCTGGTTTAGGGTTAATGTTAGGGTTAGGTTTAGGTTTAGGGTGTGCAGGAGGTGTTGTATCCTGCTTTCAGGATACATTGTAGTTTTTTATATGCGTGTTTTGTGTGTTTTTATTGAATGCATTTTTGAAGACTTGCTGTTTAATACTGATGCCATTCATCTAATCTGACATTACAAAATTGTATTTGATGATGACGGTGTTTGTAAAAATTAACCCAAATCCCAAGACCACAACCTTCCCCGATGGTCTAATGTGTCCACATAGACCCCTTCATTAATCTTCGCACAGTAACACCACCACAGCACTCGACAAAAGCACCAGTGAACTGTAGTACTTATGCATGCAATTAATTCTTACTTAAGAGTGCAAACGAAATGATGTACATTGCCCTTTCCAGTTGTAGCCAGGGTTGCTACAATCACAAACTGTAAGCAATTCACTAAAAGGATGCAGATGAAGCCAACATTCAAAATACACCATGTTAGAAGATAAATACTATCAGGGTTACAGAAGTCATAGTTGCACAGTAGATACAGCTCTCTGATTGTGTGTGTGTGTGTGTGTGTGTGTGTGTGTGTGTGTGTGTGTGTGTGTGTGTGTGTGTGTGTGTGTGTGTGTGTGTGTGTGTGTGCGTGCGTGTGTGTGCGTGCGTGTGTGTGCGTGTGTGCGTGTGCGTGTGTGTGTGTGCGTGCGCATGTGGTGGCTTCTTATAAAAAAAAAATAACAACACAATAGAAGATTACATGTTAATGTAAATCTGTAACACAGGAAAAAAGAAAGAAAGAAAGAAAGAAATACTTATGATGCTAAACCCTGGGTGGGTGATGGGATGTAAACTTCAGGCTTATTTTATAATTCATTCTGACAAGGCATTGCAAAGCATTTGACAGCCGCATTACATTTGAAGCACATGCAGAAAGCATATTGCAGGAAGTCTCTATAAATTAATTCCTTGCACTTGGGAGTAGATTTAGTCCACGGTGGAATGTGAGATGGTTTTGTAGCTGTGAGGTGATAAGATAGTGCTTGTTTTCAGGCTAGAAAGATTTCAAGTGGAACCTGTATTACTTGATGAAAAGTTTTGTAAGGTTGTTTCTGTACTGAATATGTGTAAGAGACGGGGTAATCTTGGTAGAAGAGTAAGTGAGTGAGGATGTGTAAGGCAAAGTAATTTCTATCTGTACTGTGATACCATACAAACTCATCATGGCACTAAACTTTTCTTCACCAAAATAAGTAAAAGAATGTTTAACAAGCACGCAAAATATATAACACATGACTAAATATAAAGACCGAAGTGTGAAATGGTGAAATCAAGCAAATCAGTGCTTTTAATGTCTGCAGACTGCATAGCACAATAAATTATAATGAGACATTACAGAGTTGTAGTTATGTGTTCTAATATCAACACTTGCTTTTCTGGTCTGGCTCCTGCTTGGAGTGCCTTTTGCACAGTTTGCATGCCTTGTCTGTACCTGACCAATTTGTTTTCTGAGTGCTCCAGTTTCCTCCCACATTCCAAAGACAAACAAGTAGGTGACCTGGTGATCTACAGAACATCTAATAGATGTGTGTGTGTGTGTGTGTGTGTGTGAGCGCATGCAACTTACAATGGATGGACAACCTCTACAGAATCAGTGCTTTGCTTTAGCACCTTGCTTGTCAGGATAGACTCTGGCTGTCTTGCGGCCCTAAGTAGGATAAAATGGGTATTTGAAATTTACTGAAAAATGGATGGATGAATTATTATAAATTCACGATTCTTAACCTAATTGGTCACTGTGGAAAACTGTGTTCTTCTTTTCTCTTTACAATGCAGAAAATTTGCAAGCCAGCATGTGTAATGTACCTCACAGCATGTGACACTTGAAACTGTAAGGATTAGGCAGTTCTGCACCATTACAGCAGTACCATAAAAACACATTCACTCCTATTTTAACACATTGTTCAACTTTTTTTGGTGTATGTGAACTGTAGACAGAATTAGGAGTGAAGGTAGTAGTATAACTGTTGTGTACTGTTGCTTTTGATGTGGAAATTAATAACATTGTAATAAGATGAACTGTTAATATTGCAGTATCAGTATGTCTGTTGTGTTAAGTGGAATAGTAAAGTGAAGGCACCACAAGCATTCTTCTTCCATGATGGGTGCTTTTTGGAAAAGTAACTCTAACTGTCAGAAAACTATGTGTCTTATCTATCTATCTATCTATCTATCTATCTATCTATCTATCTATCTATCTATCTATCTATGTCTATCTGTCTATCTATCTATCTATCTATCTATCTATCTATCTATCTATCTATCTATCTATCTGTCTATCTGTCTATCTGTCTGTCTATCTATCTATTCTTTTCTTTCTCTCTGTAAATGGCACACATGCCATAAAAGAGAGTTCACTACAGGTACTTGAGTTCAAAGTACTCAAAAACACATCTTAAAGCCAGGGACACAAGCACTTTGTACCTCGTGTAGGTTGTTGCTCATGCTTGAACTTGAACATGAGGTTGGGCAGACAATTGTGGGGAAGAAGTGCCATTTGCACTCAAACTCAAATATAAGTTAAGACAAGCAGCTATGATATGAGAATAGAACAGGAGGAGAGGTTAGAATCAGTGAGTGTGTGTGTGTGGGGGTTAGGATTAGGAAGTGGAAGGGAGATTTTAGGGTTAGAGAGCTGGAGGGGAGTTTTAGGATTACTGGAGGGGAGGTTGGAGTTTTAGGGTTCGAGACTGGGAAGGGAGATTTAGGGTTAGAATTTAGGGTTTTGGTAGGGCTATGAGAGCTAAGTAGTTGTGGGAGATTGAGTGAGTGGGAATTCAAGTGCTTGTCTATTTCAGCAAGTGCCAGTGAGCAAGTATATCATGAGCATATAGCACGGGAGCGCTTGTAGTAGAGCCTAAAAAGACACTAGCTATTAAAATGTTTGTCAAAAATTATGCTTTGAGAGAAGTGAAGGAAAAACTGTGACACTGAGAACAAAGCTTAGCTGGTCATAATTATTCGTAAACAACTGAAGGTGTATCTTTTCTCAGTAATTATTATAGCAGCTTTTATTATTTTTAGTACGCATATTTTCCAAAATCTATACAGCATTATGTTTGAGGATAAATGAGGAAAGGACACAAAGATTTTTTTGTGTTGTGGAAGTTGCTTTCCTTTAATACTTCCTTTTTCATTTCTAATTACATTATTTCTAAAAATATGTTTTTTACATTTTTAATTGAAATGCACTGATTTTTTTTTTTGAGAATTGCATTAATTTCTTTTGGTGCTGGTTTAAGGCTTGGGGTATGCCGGGACTGCTTGCAATGTAATAGACGTGATAAATCTGAATGTCCTATATGCAGTGTAGGCAGCTGGGCAAACAAGATAACAAATGCTGTGCACATAAAAGTTTTTAACTTGCAACTCTGATTAAACTGTAGGGTTAACACCTGTACATCTTAGTGAGGGACAGTCCCTCTTAGGGCAGCTGTGTCCTGTGGAAAAAAAAATAAAAATGGCAAATGTCCTGAGGTTTTAGGACAAAAATATTTCCTAAGTTTTCTTTAATAGTTGCATAAAACAATTATTTTGTATTTGGAACACCTAGATGTTATAAGAAATAGAATAAGCAACTCAAATGCTACAAGAATAAGCTTTTATTTTGGCAAAAAAGTGAAGTTCTGCCCTTTGCTCAGG
>NC_056743.1:1230787391-1230937391 GCF_019279795.1 Protopterus annectens | reverse complement strand
TTTATTTTCAGCAGTAGTTTATCCCTTTTACAAAGTCAGGTTAAATGTTTTAAGTGTGAGCCTTAAGGTATCTTCTTGTTCATAGGTTAAAACTAGGAAACAATAATCAGACTATTAGCATCCTAGTTAAGAACACCAAACATCATATGTTACCTCATGTCTGAAGGAGAGTTGCAGAAGATAAGTCTAAGAAGAATTTATTAATGCCCGTCCAGCTGTCTGTGTTAGTCTTGAAGGGTAATGTTTTGCTTAGTATGCAATTTTAGGTTATTCCATATGTGGGTAATACAATGGGATAACAAAATCATGCCGAGTCCCATTAATTTGTTGATAGAGATTAATGTCCCCTGTACATGCATTTGAGGAACCATTAGTTCTACAAATATGTAATAGGTCAGAGGGGTCTTCATGGCTGAAAAGCTTACAGAGATAACTCTGTAGCAGTCTATAGGAAATAAGATATATCTATATAGAGAGGGTGGATAATCAGTGTGGATAACTAAGTGACTTGTGGCCTGTAATTTTTTTTTTGTTGGGAATCTCTAGGCTGTATCCCAGTGGTGATGCTTCCATAAGTGCATACCAAAAGGGTCATTGTATTCAGTCTTGGGTTAAATAAGAGATTAGTACAGCCAAAGTAAGACTTCTTACCTTCCAGATGAGAAGCATGTGTGTATTATATGGGCAATACAGAAGATTTTCTATCTACAATGATGTTCAAAAAGCTAGGGAGCCATGCACTAGGTTGCCTATATATCATGACAGTGTCATTCTTAAGGGGACTGACTTACGTCGTATGAAGAGGAATTGTTTATTTTACCAAAGCAGACTATACTGCATTTTTGGTCCTTTTGTTTGAGGCCATTGTCCTTGCACCTATTGTTTGCATAGGTCCAGGCCATCCTGGAATACCTACACACTGGAGGATGTTCGAATAAAAGCCTGTAATTTACAATCATCAAAAACATTTTTAACAAGTCCTGGGATATTGACTTATAAATCAGAGAAATAATTGCCAAATGGAAGGGGCTCAGGAATGCGCCTTGAGGAACCACATTTGTGACATTTGTACTTTTTGAGGTGGCATCTACAACTCTAATGATACAAATTTGATATCCATCTGACTACATATAGAATAATATTTAGATTCACCAGTTTGTCAGTGATGCCTGCATAGGGTAACAGTACTGAATGCATTGGTCAGGTTAAAGTTTGCCATGTAAACTGCATAACCATCATCAACTGTTGAATTCATGACCTAAGATAACAACAGAAGGCAGCTAGCCTATGTGTAAAGCATATGGATGCATACATGAAGCCAGGCATAGCTCTGTGTCATTGTCTTATTCTGCAGTATGTGTGGCTTGTAAATTTTGCAGCTGCTGCTAAATTTGGTCTGCAGCACTGCAGCATTATTCAGCAGTAAATACTACAGAAATAACCGATGTCGGTGTGGTATATTGAAGATTTACCCATGGTTGGTGTGGTTTAATCATGAGGGCAAAGCCCAAGTGATTAAATAAAGACAACCATGGGGAAATCTTCAATATACCACACCACAGAGTCAGTTATTGTTGTTAAATGCAATTAGAAAAAATATATAAAAAATACCAAACATCTCAAACTGAATTTTTCATTTTGATCTGTATTCCAGGACACTGTCTGTAGTTACAAGCTGAATCCTTTTTAGTCTTGTACAGCAATGGATGGATAAGACAGGTGCAGAACTGCTGGTAGAAATAAGGACTGCTGTGTAGATTCCCTTACACATTTAACAAAATATTACATATCTGTCAATGTTCTGAATCAGCAGTGTAGGTAATTTTTGCCTGATGCCTACCCCTTTAGGAACAGCAGTATACAATATTATCTAGTCTGGCTATTTGCTAAGTGAGATAGAGGAGTCATTTGTGGAAGAGTTTGGGAGGTGTCTAAGCTGTCCAAAGAATGACATAAGATAGGCTGTGATGTTAGAAGATGTCACCAAAGGTTAAAATCTTTTTGTTAATGCACACTTTAACCTATGACTATAAAGGTGCAGAAATCAAATGTTACTTGCAGCTCTTGAGGAATGATTTTCATTAAAATTATATAGAGAAAACTTGGTAGAGGTCCCACTAACAAGGCCAGGATAGAATATTATATTTTACCATTTTTTCCCTTGACTTAATCAAACTCCTTGAAAACTTCCCTGCAGTAATCTATAAGCTAGTAAGGCCTCTTACCTGAGAGACTTTGTTAAATATGGTCTGTAGCACTGCAGCATTATTCAGCAATAAATACTATACTGTACTTCATACTTACTAGATTTATTAAGCAGTACAGCATGACATGTTAGAGACTTTATTGGCTTGAAGAGTACTGCAGGGAAGTTGTCAAGCAATTTGATTAAGTAAAGGAAAAGGGAACAGACTTCTAGAAATATGTGTCAGAAAGTGAGAAGTAAGCAGGACTAAAGTCTGTAGTAGAGATAGAGGCTGGACAACTTTATTTACTGTGATAACTGTTTGAATAAAGTGTTTCATTAATGAGTATTTTGTGTCTGTGAGTGGTCATGTATGCTTCACCACAGTGCAAATACACACAATACGAAAGCTGTTTGAATAAAGTGCTTCACTAATGAGTAATTTGTAGCTCTGAGTGGTTGTGTAGGCTCTGCCACAGTGTGAATATACCCAAAAATCTTGGCTACTATTTGTTCTCTTTGAGCCTTTGTAACAACCCATGCAGCCCTAATGACTACTAGACATGCAGGTTTCAATATTTTAATAATATTTGTATACATTTTTCCTTCAACATAGGTTGGCTGAGGTTGGTGTCTTAAACGTAGTTTAAGTTCTTTATTTTCAGCAGTAGTTTATCCCTTTTACAAAGTCAGGTTAAATGTTTTAAGTGTGAGCCTTAAGGTATCTTCTTGTTCATAGGTTAAAACTAGGAAACAATAATCAGACTATTAGCATCCTAGTTAAGAACACCAAACATCATATGTTACCTCATGTCTGAAGGAGAGTTGCAGAAGATAAGTCTAAGAAGAATTTATTAATGCCCGTCCAGCTGTCTGTGTTAGTCTTGAAGGGTAATGTTTTGCTTAGTATGCAATTTTAGGTTATTCCATATGTGGGTAATACAATGGGATAACAAAATCATGCCGAGTCCCATTAATTTGTTGATAGAGATTAATGTCCCCTGTACATGCATTTGAGGAACCATTAGTTCTACAAATATGTAATAGGTCAGAGGGGTCTTCATGGCTGAAAAGCTTACAGAGATAACTCTGTAGCAGTCTATAGGAAATAAGATATATCTATATAGAGAGGGTGGATAATCAGTGTGGATAACTAAGTGACTTGTGGCCTGTAATTTTTTTTTTGTTGGGAATCTCTAGGCTGTATCCCAGTGGTGATGCTTCCATAAGTGCATACCAAAAGGGTCATTGTATTCAGTCTTGGGTTAAATAAGAGATTAGTACAGCCAAAGTAAGACTTCTTACCTTCCAGATGAGAAGCATGTGTGTATTATATGGGCAATACAGAAGATTTTCTATCTACAATGATGTTCAAAAGCTAGGAGCCATGCACTAGGTTGCCTATATATCATGACAGTGTCATTCTTAAGGGGACTGACTTACGTCGTATGAAGAGGAATTGTTTATTTTACCAAAGCAGACTATACTGCATTTTTGGTCCTTTTGTTTGAGGCCATTGTCCTTGCACCTATTGTTTGCATAGGTCCAGGCCATCCTGGAATACCTGCACACTGGAGGATGTTCAAATAAAAGCCTGTAATTTACAATCATCAAAAACATTTTTAACAAGTCCTGGGATATTGACTTATAAATCAGAGAAATAATTGCCAAATGGAAGGGGCTCAGGAATGCGCCTTGAGGAACCACATTTGTGACATTTGTACTTTTTGAGGTGGCATCTACAACTCTAATGATACAAATTTGATATCCATCTGACTACATATAGAATAATATTTAGATTCACCAGTTTGTCAGTGATGCCTGCATAGGGTAACAGTACTGAATGCATTGGTCAGGTTAAAGTTTGCCATGTAAACTGCATAACCATCATCAACTGTTGAATTCATGACCTAAGATAACAACAGAAGGCAGCTAGCCTATGTGTAAAGCATATGGATGCATACATGAAGCCAGGCATAGCTCTGTGTCATTGTCTTATTCTGCAGTATGTGTGGCTTGTAAATTTTTGCAGCTGCTGCTAAATTTGGTCTGCAGCACTGCAGCATTATTCAGCAGTAAATACTACAGAAATAACCGATGACGTCGGTGTGGTATATTGAAGATTTACCCATGGTTGGTGTGGTTTAATCATGAGGGCAAAGCCCAAGTGATTAAATAAAGACAACCATGGGGAAATCTTCAATATACCACACCACAGAGTCAGTTATTGCTGTTATACATGACACTATTTAATAAAAAAATACTTACTTTTCTTAAATAATGTCATTGTATAATGGCTCCGTAGTGCCCATCTGCATTTTCTCTGGTATCCTGGGGCTTTCCTCATGTACTGCGCATGCGTATGCGACTTGCATTCCCACTCTTATGCAATACATCAGTGCTGTGTACAGGAAGCAATGGAGAAAGGAATCTCTCCATTGTTTTTTTTGTTTGTTTTTTTTTTTGTTTTTTTTAATAAAGAAAAAAGAAACCGGGAGACTTTTAACATTCAGGAGAGACATGACAGAGAAAATAAAATGATAATCAGGTACATTTCTTTAGTTTTGCAGAACGTGCCTGATTATCCTTTTATTTTTCACGTGCTGTCTCCCTTGTTTGTTTGAGGTCTTTGGTTTTTGTAAATTTATTAAAAAAAGAAAGAAAAGTAAAAATTTCATGGGATATACTTACCTTTTTCCACTGGTATATTCTCAGATTTATAACGGATACTCTGGTTGGGCTGACTAATCAGCATGCTCCTTTTTGTATATTACTGGCCAGTCATTGTATAATATATTATACTTGACACTTACTAGATTTCTTAAGTAGTGTAGCAAGGCAGCGAGTGGATTACTGGAAGCTACCCATATCTCATTTGGTATTTTCAAGAGCTGTAATTGCCCACAATAAATGTGCAAATCATTAGTAACACACATACATACATAGCCACATTGCCTACTCTATTAAGTCACAAACAGTAAAAAGAAATAACCCCTTATTCTAGTTAACCTAAATACAAGCTTCCCAGGACATGCTACACGTGACCTAAACATGTTTCTCTCTGAATTTCGTCTGTCAACTAATGAATTAACTACGCAACAATACCTTCCTAGACATTATGCTTAATAACAAACAAGCACAAATTAAATCCCCATTTGTCCACCCTATCCTCTATCCTATCCTAAGCAATATCATAGCCAACACACAAAGTGTTGTAAACTCCATTAGCAATATAAATTGGCTGCAATGTTGGACTGATGATAGTTACAAATAGAGAAATAAATTATTTGTGATGTATAATGTAGGTAAATGGAAAATTCTAATGAGGTTTGTTTTCTTTTTTGTCAATATATGTTTGTTTATGTCCTAACTGATAATTTAGTAAAGGTATTGAAAAAAAAAAACAATATAAATTGGCTATGCTCTATATATTTACTAATGCCAATGAGATAGGCTCCTTCTTACTTACTGCCTTAGTCAGCATCCCTGCAAACTAATGCTTCATAAAGAATCATATATAGTACAAATGACATCTGATCTCCAACACCATTTCAAAAAGACAGACATTGCCAGCAGAAACCTAGAAACAGACACAATCTCCCCTTGACCATGAGACCTACCTAACCCTACATAATCAAGCCAGATAAACAAGCAGATGTGTTAAAGCCACTTATCTGTTTAATAGACAAGTTCCCACCTTCTCAAACACCAGACATTTTTGGAAGGAAGTAAATCACCTAACTGTTCATACAAAAATTTCAAGACATCCTTCATTCTTTAACTATTATCAGTTTTGTAACAGAAGATTCAAATACCTCTCAAAACTCTACAAAAATACCCTTATTCACCTGTCTTTCTTTTGCCTGAAGAAAATCCCTAAAAAAAGAAAGTGATATTTTAATACAGTCACTTTCAAGCCATGCCTCAACTGGCTTAAATGGCCTCCTTTCATAATTCCTCAAACAATGTGGGAGTTTAATCTCCCAGTGCAGCTAACATATATTTAGACTCTCACTCACTTCATAAACTTTCTCAGAAATTTGGAAAAAAGCAACACTCATATCATGCCTAAATGTGCCATACCTCTGATTTATGACACATCTCTCCCATTTTACATTGGAAACTACTTTAGAAAGTTGCATACCATCAGCTTACCTTTCTTTTCTACAAATACAACATATTTTTCCATTCACCAAGATGGCTTTAGAAAACACAATATTATCCAAACTGCTCTACACAAACTTATACACCACTTACTGTAGCATCTCCTCTCTGGGCCAGTAATCAATGAGCCTGAATCCTCACCACTGGCATTGGAGAGGGATGTTCACTTAGAACAAAAATGGATACATCCAGTATTTCCAGATGCAGCTGTCTGCATCAAGCACAATTTCCCTTAAGAACACACAGGGAACACACACAGTCCAGGGACTGCATTTCTCTCTCTGTCTCTCTTGAGGTCCCCAGTAAGACTCCCCACCAGCATAGCTATAGAGTTGAGTCCTCCGCTGAGTGTCCAAGCCAAGTCCTCAACTACTCTCTCTGCAAAACCAGTGCTTTATGTCCCTCCTCCAAGCAGCTGGCACACACTCTTTGAGATTTGATTTTCACAAACACACACACACATACACACACACACACACACACACACACACACACACACACACACACACACACACACACACACACACACACACCTGGAAAAAGCTGGCAAAGGTTTACTAGCTATGTTGTCTTCTGCATAGACTATAAGGTAGTTACACTGCCACCAGACACAACAAAGCCAGCTACTCTAAGGCTCTTGCAGGGGTACCAAATTATACTTAGGAAAATTAATATTAATACCAACGATAGTGTTTGACCAATTAAGTAAGGCTTTCAGGAGTTGCCACAGTGTGTCACCAAATAGGTATAGTCCTCTGAAAGATTAAAATATTATCTAAAAGACCAGCCACAATGAAAAGTTTAAATATATTTAATAATAAATAATGGAAGAACATGAAAATACTAAATATCTATTTACAATAAACACCAGAGTTTCAATCACAGGCAATATTAAAATAACACACATTAATAGATTCACAAAGATACAGAAAACAGTACTTAACTAATCTCACTATATTTTCCCTGACTGAGCTAAAGAATTACTATTCCCTGTTCACTTACTAGAGCAAGGCAAGATGAAGTAGATGAGGGGCCCGTCTTTGTCAGGTTTCAAAAACAAACGTTAAACACAGAACAACACCAGAAAAGGAAAAAACAGACGGTAACGACCGCCAGCTAGGTTAAAAAAGGCAGCGATGAGACACCGGCTCGGACTAAATAAAAAACTTTAATAAAATACTTCCAAAACTATTACATCCACGTTAAGCATGCCCCCATATTTGCTTATATGGTTATGTTAGAATGGGAAAACAAATATATATTTCAGAGTAAGTATTATAAGTTTATATCTTATTATTCTAGATTTCTGGATGATATATTCATATTATGGAATGGACCAGATGAGGTTATCAAAGAGTTCATAGAATATATTAATCAGACTAGTGAATTTTTAAAGTTTACATATATTAGTAAAGATGGGATAGCTTATTTAGATATATTTATAAGACATACTATGAATGGCTTCCAATCCGAAATATATCGGAAAGAAACATTTTCGAACGGATATCTGGAATATACTAGTGATCATCCAAAACATATTTTGAAAAACATATTTAAAGGACAATGCATAAGGGTAGCAAGAATGTCTTCTAATGTTGAGGTAATGGATAAGGAGATGGAATTTGTTACCTCTATGTTTGCAAATAGGGGTTACCCTAGATGGTTATTAGAAGACGTATCTAACTGTATGTGTTTTGATGTATTCACCATATAGTAATGAAATTAGGAATATTATTATGAAACATTGGAATTCTTTAATAGTGGATGATGAGGTAAAAAATATAGTAGGCCCAAAACCTAGTTTTGTATATAAGACGGGTATGAGTATAAGAAAATACTTACAACATGGTTCAGGAGATAAAATGAACATTAATAAAAATGGGGCAACCAAGAATGTGGGTCATGTAAACAGTGTTATGTGATCAATGAAGGTGATGGATGTAAACTGGATGATATCAACAATACGTACATTAAGTTTAAAAGGGGAAACTGTAACACTAAAAATATCATATATTTGGCAAAATGTGTATTATGTTCCGCGTTTTATATAGGAAAAACCTAGAGGCAGTTACGTAAACGGATTTACGAACACCTATATAAAATAAAAACCAAAGATACAAAAAACGCACTTTACAGACATATAAAAAAATATAATGAGGGACATAGTTTTAGATTTGGAATTATAGATCAGGTTCATAATTCCATTAGGGGAGGAAATTCAAAGGCAGTACTAAGTAAAAGGGAGACTGTCTGGAAAATAAGAACAGATGCAACGAGGGAACCAGGTTTAAATGAATATATATCTATAAAACCTTTTCTTGAATTACAGTAAGGGTAGAAGTAACAAATGTTTCCTTGTTGCAAAACAATTATATATAGTATGAAGTTTTATTTCTAATTTCAATATTTTTATATTTTTTTATATTTTTTTATATCCCTCACTACAGTATGGTAATACCTATTTTCTAGTTATTAGGTGTGTTAATAATATTTATGCATACAATTATAGATAACAAAGTACCATTAGAATAATTATATGATTTAAGAAATATTTTATAAGTCATGACAGGGTAGTTTACTCATGTGAAGTCACGTAAGATGTTATAGCAAAGTTTTTATTATAGGAACAATATGATGTTTATTTTAAATTATAATACATATTATTTTGTATTAGTATAGGGCATATATATATATATATATATATATATATATATATATATATATATATATATATATATATATATATATAAAATCTATCAATTGATGATTTAGATTAAGTATGTCAGTTTTATGTGTTAATATTTATTCATTGTTTATTCATTTGTTTGTTAAATAATAGCACTTGCACTTTAAATTTGTGAAACACATTTGGCGCCTAAAAGTTTTTAAATTAGCGTGTTGATACACAATTAATTGTTCTGATGAAGTCTGCATGCTTAGCAGATGAAAGCGCTTAACGTGGATGTAATAGTTTCGGAAGTATTTTATTAAAGTTTTTTATTTAGTCCGAGCCGGTGTTTCATCGCTGCCTTTTTGAACCTAGCTGACGGTCGTTACCGTAGGTTTCAAAAACAGACTGCCTTGAGATTTCAGTCTCAGCTAGTATTAAAACATCATTTTTAGTGATGGATTACAGAACAACATCACATACATCTGGCCATCTAACTTCTGATTCCCATGCTACCCCCCCCCCCCTTGGCTAGAGCTGCCATGATTTAGCACATATGTTTCAATAATACACACACACACACACACACACACACACACAGACACACACACACAGCTTGCTAAGATCTGTTGCAGCTTCTGGAAGTCATAAAACAATTTCAAACCTCCACCCTTCCACAGTAACAAATAGTTCACCCCAAAGACAATACAGAAAGCTTCTTAGTACCGAGTTTTTGTCTCGGGCTACATTGAGAACTGTAAGATGCAATTTTTATGGCTTAAGCCATGTAATTTAATTTCAGAACATTTTTCAAAGTTAGCTGCAGATGGACTGTGATAACCACTTCTCTTCCAGTATCCTCTGTTATAATATATTAATTTCAACAGTTACAATGCATACATTTAATCAGTTACTACATGCATGTATATTTCGTTTTTGTCCAGCAGGATCCACTGTTGATACATTTTCAGCACAAGCATTTGTACAAATCGGTTTGAGATACAAATGACATATAATTCTTTACAAAACTCCAGCTAGTATGTTGGCATATGTTACACATTCACTGCCCTACTTCTACTGGCATAGCTGGCAATACCTCACATTGTCACGCTTACCAAGACAAACAAAGGCCACCTCATACATGTCTTATTTATTGATATATCTAAATAAAGCATTTGAATCCGTTAACAATAAGCTAATTAATAACTCATTCATATATTGTAATTTTGGACCATCCACCATAAACGGGTTCTCCAACTCTCCTCAAATAACATATTTTCTGTCAAATATAACAGCTCCTTTTGGTACTACAAAAATTGTCAGAGTTCCCCAATGATAGATCCTCATCCCTTTCCTTATCAGCCTATTTATAAATTTATCACCCATTGACCTGAAAGTAACCAACATAATCCTTTAGGTCAGTGACATAATGTATCCCAGTACTGCCACAAACAATAGTACATCCATAGTAGCTTCACAAACAACCCAAACTAAGCACAAAAAGATCAAAAGTGATGTTTTTGGCTCTCCACAGAAAAGCTACATAAATTGCTTTGCCTTTCTACCTCCCATACTACAACAACCAGCATGTTGAGTGTGCCATCTCTTTCAAATATGTAGGCATCACTGTGCAACATAGAATAACTATGTCACTGCACCTCATCACCTTAAAGGCAAAAATTAACTTTACCTTCTATGGATGCCTCATAATCTCACATGGTCTCACCCTGATGAAAAAAAGCTACTGGCACACATTTATTACAGCCATAACTAGAACATGCCCAACTATTACTCACTCATGTTTCTATAAAAAGTGTTAAAGACATTCAAATACTCTCCCAACAAAATTTGCACATAAAATTTTCCCTCACCTAAAACTGAACCTTACTGTATCACTGCCCGCTGGGGTAACTGACTCCCTGTGACAGGGCAAGCAAGCAAGTCTACCAGTTTTCCTTCTAGTTTATAAAACATTTATAATGACTTCACTCCTTCCCTCAGTCACATACTGACCATCAAATATCAACTATACTCTCAGGCCAAGAGGACTCCCAATATTTATTAGACTTATCAAATCACTGCCATTTACAGACCATATATTTTCTATCTATCCTTGCACCAATAATATTGTACTAAATATATGATACTGAAATCTGTGACATTTCTGTTCATAGCAATTTAAGTGAAAAACGACTAGTTTTTCCATTATATATGATATTTACATTTTTGAATTTTCTATATTTTTTCCTAACCACAATATTGCTGGTTTCTCAACATTCTTTCATTGCTTGTGTTGTTTTTGTCAATGTCTGCAGTAACTTATTTGCTAACATTCTGTTGTAATTTCTGAGTTGTGGCTGAAATGGATCTACAATGGATCAGCCCACTACCCTAGTTAAATCCATAGGTAAATGGTTAATGTTTGAAATGTTAGGATCCCAGGGGAGGCCCGTGGGAGAACAAAACTGAAGTAAGGGAACTGTACTGGCAACTATTGTTGGAGGTTAACAAGATCCCAGGGTTAAATGAACATATTTCGATCACCCCCATTCTTAGAATGAGAGCTGCAAAATTATAAATTGGCAGTTTATATTTTTTTCTCATTATTGGGGGGAGATGTTTGATTAGTTTCAGCATTTTAAATATATATTTTTATGTATCTAGGATAGAAAATGTTACAGCTGACCCAACTAGGAAGTTATTCCATTGTATTCTATTTCATTTGATTTTAGCATATTGTATGCTTTTTATGTTTTTTTATTTTATATATTAAATATATAGGATGCATCTTACATATGTTCTACAATTTTATATATGTTTCATATTTTTATATTTACCATTGTAGAAACTTTGCATCTACATTTTTATGCTGTTTTTATTACTACTCAACAGTGTTCACGGTTTGGAAGACTGCGGTGGTGGTGCTGCGGTAGCGTTGTCGCCTCACAGTTAGACGTTGCCCGTTCGATTCTCAGTTGGAGCATCTTCTGTGTAATGACATGCGTGAATGGGCGTTCCTTCATTGAAGGTTGTGCATTAGGCCCGGCAAGCCAGTACGTAAAAATCTATTGCCAATCATTAGCGGACCGGAGTTCCGCTGTGGCGACCCCTAACCGGGAAAAGCCGAAAGACACAAACAAGTGTTTTTTCAGGGTTTACTCTGGTTTACTAAGGGGTTAACCATGATTGGGTTAATTTGTGATGGTGTGATTACTGCAAACTGACTCAATTATCAATTTAGGGAAGTATAAAAGGGGAGGGAATTGAATGTTTGGTTTTCACATCTGATGAAGTCCATTTTGGATGAAAATGCTGTTGTGAAGGTTGTGTTAATGTATTAAAATTGTTTGTTATTTGAGCCATTAGTGGACATTTTCATTTCAAACTCCTGTTAGTGCCTGGTTTTGCATTTTACTGTGGTTATTAGTTTTGTTCAGGCATTTGACCTCAATTTGCTTGTGGTTAAATGTTAGGATCTGCTACAGCAAGTCCTGAAACACAGAGTATGAATGGCTGAAATAACAGACTTAGAAATAATAAGTCTGAGATGGCCATTTCTCAGAATATTCCCATTTCTCTGAGTTGTGGTGATCACAGTGTTTGTACATATAAGATTAGGGGGTGAGAAGTTTAAAAGAGAAGAGCAAAGTTCGAAATTCACTCTTCTGCATTTTCAATCTTTTTTTTTTCCATGTGTTGTCACTAGGCATTTCAAGTGCCAACATTTCAATAAGGAGCCTATAGAAATAGATACATACATAAATAAAAATATGTCCACTGGAGTTATAAGACAGTCTAATGCATAATGCATTGCTTTATGCATCCATGATAAAAGTCCCTTAGTTTCAGCTTACTGCATGATTCCCGTTGTCAGAAACCCTTTCACTACCAGCAGTGGAATATTATTGAAAGTCACTGTAAGGAGTGGGAGTATATTAGCTTCAGTTGCATAGACAAGTGCACTTAATGAGTGTGAAGCCTTATTTCATTTCTGTTCTGTTCATAGAATAACAAATCTACTGTGTAACAAGGATAAAAAAGGGCGATTGAGGTCCTTAAGTCTGAAAATCTGGCAATGTCATTTTAAGTAGCTGTAATATCATTCTTATCATACACAGCTAATATAATTAGATGAAATGTATACAACCTCATTTTTAATTATGTGTTTGGATAACAACCTCTTTAAAATATACGGAATCCCACGGAGACCCACAATGGACTTGAAATGCGATCATGACTTGTACCACTGTATACTTTTCTAATTAAATTTGCTCTTCTTGAGTAATCATTCATTATATATGAATGGATTATGGATTTTTTTGAAAGAAAGTGAAGTTGTAAACTTTTTTAATTGCTTGCTTTAAGTACTGCAACCTTTAGATGTTAAATATGTGTAGGTGAGCATCCTTATACAGTCTAGGGGCTTTAGTATAAATTTACCATTTTGCTTGAGGAAGAGCAAGACAGCTCAATACAATGCATTTTATAGTTAAGTCTATTTTGATGCTGCACAGCCTGTTGCAATTTGTAGTTAAATTAAAATATTTATGCATACATATCTCTGTCTTTATGTGCATATCTTGCAAAACAGACAATAGTGAGTTTATGCCCTTTTGTTAGTTTTCATTATTATAGGGGATGCTCACAGATAGGCATCCTTATATCTAGCTGATTTAAATGGTGAACAAGAGCACGAGTATTTTGTGATGACACAAGTTTCTATATGCTTTGATTAAAGGAAGTTGTAGACGCAAGGAAACACTCTGATAGATCCACTAAGGCACTTTATTGAGCACTTTCGTCGGCATTCGCCTCACGACTTCTTCAGAATACAATCCTTGTAAATTAAGTAACCCAGCTATAGCCTCACTGACAACAGCTGTTTCCTTTCAGCATTACTAGGGGTTCTTCAAACTCTGCTCCTAATTACATCTGCCGGCTGTACATAACAATGGTTCTTTTATCCTTTCCAGTATGCACTCTTGATTTCTACTTTATTTTTCCAACAGCAAATGAAGTCTGGCCACAGACATATTTGTCCAGGGGCCTTTAGGGAAATATGAGCAGTAACTGAGGATACCAGCAGATGCAGCTGGGTTACTCAAGTTATGAGGATTGTATTCTGAAGAAGTCGTGAGGCGAATGCCGACGAAAGCGCTCAATAAAGTGTCTCAATGGATCTACCAGAGTGTTTCCTTGCTTCTACAACTTTCTTGGTTTTACTGTGTTTTGAATTTCAAGGTCTTTGATTAAAGGACTTAACATATGATTAATTTAGGAAACTATCTTATGATTTGTTTACTGTTATACCTCGACAGAAAAGTTATGATAGTTTGAAATTGCTAATCATTTTTATTGACTCACAGATTTACAAGTAGCTCCTGCCATATCAATCAATAGTTATGTACTTACCATAACACTAGATCCATCCAATAGGACTGATGGGTCTTCAGGCCACTTGTCGGATTCAAATTGGCAAAACTAACCTCCAGCTCCTCTAATTTTCTCCTTTCCATAATGTTCTTGTGTGTGAAGATACCTCAGATTGAGTTTGTTGCCAAAGAATACAGACTGATCTCCTAAGGTGACCACTAAAGAAGGTCTCTGATAGGCCTTCAGGTCTTCCAGGAATGACCATTTGGAAGGCGGATGGACAAAGGGTTGTCATATCGGATGGATGTGGATGAAAGGATCAAGCTTTATGTTAAGTAATTAACTACCATACATTATTCCTCCTGTACTTCCTGTCTGGCTAAGTCAGAATCCTCAGCTGTAGAATACCTGTGTGCTTTTACAGGAAACCTTTGAGAATAGTTGCTTCAAACGAGGCCTTAGATCTTGAAATAATACCCAGTTTGTACTGTTTGACAACATTAAGAGAAGTAGAAAAGTTTCCTGCAGTACAGATTTCATTAGTTGAACAATTTCTAAAAATGCTGCAGAAGTGGCAATGGACCCAACAGAATGAGACTTAGGTCTGCATGGTAAAGGTCAGATTTGTGCAGCATAGGTAAAAGAAATGCAAGCAGAAAGCTGCCTGAAGAGAGAAGCTTTGGAAACCTTTGAACCAAGACTATTTGCTGCAAAGGGCTCAAAAAGCTGAATGTTTTTCCAACAGGGTTTAGATCTTTGTAGGTAAAATATTAGTTGTCTATGAATATCTATGGTATGGGAGTGTTTTCCTTTTTGTTTGGGTGGATGGGAAAAATATTGGTAGGCATTTCTGGTAAGCGTTTCGTTCAAATTTGTTTTTTATGTCACCTTGAGTGAACAAAAGAAGGATATGTGCGAAGTAAAACTCTGTTCTTATAAAATACTTAGTAAGGTAAATTAGAAGATGGAGTCTTTAACACTGATAATCTTCAAGATATTGCCACAAAAAATAAAGTCTTCCGTGAAAGAAACTTCAACAAAGCAGAGGATGCTGGCTCAATAGGGCACCTTGTTAAAGCTTCTAGAACCAAATTTAGGTCCTGTGAAGGTGCTGGTTCTCTGATCAGGGACTAGACAAGAAAAGCTTTATATAGACTATGAGAAGCTAAGGCAAATGAATCAATACCATTGTGAAAGTCAATTGTAGTGTAATGGTTGAAAAACTGGAGCTTGAATCAAACAAGTATGTGAAAACAAGTTGAATCTCAGGAATAGAAGCATCAATAGGGTCTATTCCCTGAGCAGCTGCCCAGCAAGAGAATTGTTTTTGCTTGCTGTGGTAGACTTTAGATGTACATTCTTTCTGAGATGCAGACATGCTATGAATAACATGAGACAAGGAAGGTTCTCTGGCCATCATAGGAACTGTAAAAAAACAGGTGGTTAACTCAAATTGAGGCTGTTAACATCCAAATGAGGTGACCCAGATGGGTGAGAGAGTAGAGCCTTCCAAGAATACAAGAGCCAGGGTGGCTTCCTAATGTGTAGCTTCAGCAAGGGATATCACATTTGCCTGGCCAGTAAGGTGCAATGGGGATTACTGTGGCTTTGCATTGCATCACTTTCTGCAAGAACCTGGACATTACGGGAAGGGGAGGGAGCATGTAAAGGAGTCCAGATGGCCATTATTCTAGAGTGTCTCTTGGAGACTGTTCCTTTGGGTATATCTGGGCAAATAAGTTGCTACAGGTGGTGTTGGCTGGGGAGGCACATAGGTCACAGGAAGGATGGCCCCAATGGTTGAATGTCTGTGTTACCTCTGGCCTGACATACTACTCACAAGGCATTGGAATGGATCTACTGAGCCTGTCAGCAAGACATTTTCTTCTTTTAGGAATATGCATTGCTGTCAGAAACCAATATGAAGCAATTGCCCATTGCCACACTCTCATGGCTTCTCAGCATGAGGTGTATGACCTGGCTCCTCTGCTTGCTGATGTGTCAAACCATTGTCATGTTAGTTTGGACAGAAATCACCCAGGGGGGAAGTTATGTAGTTCCTGCAACACAAAGAGAACTGCTTTCATCTCCAGGACATTGATATGAAGGCTAGCCTCCTGTTGAGTCCAAGTACCTTGCATCATCCTCCCATTACAATATCTCCCTACCTCAAAGAGGTGACATCCATGGTTACCACCACTGCAGGATGTGGCATAACAATGGTCTTCTTAACAGAATAAATAGGAAGTTAGCCACCACTGTAACTGAACTCTGCAAAGATGGATGATTGTTATCGTAACAGATGGATGATCCAAAATCTGCATTCTGGGTAGCCACTAAGGTATGCTGATTTGAAATCTAGCAAAGTGTACCATGAGTACTGAAGAAACCATTACAACTAGGATCACTGGTAGAGATCAAAATTGAAAGAGAGTTTGTAATGAATTAATTAAGATTTGAGCCTTGTCCAAGGCTAGAGACACTATGTATCCTGTTGTGTCCAGGTGCATCCTATGAAATAAATAGACTGAGTTTTTTGTATATTTGATTTTTTGTGGTTTATAGATATACCCAAGTACAGACAGACAGAGATGAAGCAAGTAGTCTCTGGCATCAATTAGGGCTGGAAGGAGCCAGTTATCCAGATATGGAAACATGCAAATCTGTTTTAGTCAGAGGTGAGCCACAATCACTGTCATGTACTTGGTGAACACTCAGGGGGCTGCGGTGAGATTGAAGGGCAGAGCACTGAATTGAAAATGACTCGCTCCTGAATAACAAGCATATGTATGTGTGTGTGTATATATATATATATATATATATATATATATATATGTATATATATATATATATATATATATATATATATATATATATATATATATCCTGGAGGCACTGGCTACTTTGATGTGAAGATAAGCATTTGGGAGAGCTACACAGCACATTTGAATCATTAATCTGTAGACAAAACAAAATTGCTTGTACAACGACTATCCTGAATGGGGTCTTTGTTACACATTGGTTTAGGCTACTGGAGTCCAAAGTAGGCCGAGGTCCTTGTTTTTCTTTAGAACCAAAAAGAATCGCAAATAATATCCTAACCCTGTATGATCTTGTGGGAACTCTTCTATGGCTTTTTTTCACTAGAAGACAAATAATCTTTCTTCTGGCTGCTTTTTGTTGTTGGGATGGAAGATCTGGAAGTGGCAGATGAATTAGGGGAATGGGAAAAGGGAGATGTATAGCACCTGGATATTATCTTTCTTACCCAAAAATCCTGTGTGATAGACATCCATGCAGGAGAGAAGAGGACTAGATGACTTCTGACTGTCTCCAGAGGGTAGCAGTCAAGTAGTCTGTCAGAGAAATCTCCTTGATATCTCTGTTTTTGCGGATCATCTCAACCTCTGCATCTGCATCCATTAAGGTGGTCATATTTGACATGGCCACCACTTTCAGAAGTGGAGTCAAAGGGCTTACACCAGGTTTTCCTAAACCATAGGGATTTGGAGCCCTTTTGGTTCTTGTTATAAGATCACTGTATGGTCTCAAACTTAACTCCTATGGTAGATAACATCTTTCCATCTTACACTTCTGGATTTTCTATTTGACATAAGGACCAAACAAGGATGATCCATCATATGTGGCATTTACAGAGTATGCCTTAAATTATCCACAAAGTCACAAAGGTTAAGTCAGGCATGAAGCCACATTACAATGCTTGCACCTGCCACATGTGCCACTCCATCGGCTGCATTGTGCATAAGCTGCATGAAGAGGTTAGTTATGCTGAACCTAGTGCCCAAAGTAGTCTGTAATTGCTTCCTAGAGTCTGGGGTTGGTGGCATCTTCAAAGTGACTAGCACTTGTTCTGCTAAGTCCCTTGAAAAACTGTTCATATGGGTGGCATAGTTTATGGTCATAAGGGTGAAGGTACCTAAAGTATATACCTGCTTCCTCATACTGTCCATGACATGTGCTCCTTGTTGGGCAGATGGACAGTAGCTGTATCATCTGTCAACTCTTTTTTCAATTACAGCTGCCACAATAATAAAGTCCACCAAGGAACTCTTGGATCAAAACTATCTGCCTTAGGGTGGTCTAAGGATTTTGTAAGGTTTTGGGAAAATGTCTCAGAGGCCCTCCTGGTGGCCAAGTCAATAAAGTAGTCTGAAGTGTGTACCATCTAAGAAGCAACTGGCCTCAAAAAGGACCTTCTTGTCCTGAGAGTGGTTGGTTTGATGGCCAAGATTTTCCTCTGTTGCATCAATTTGAGGATTTCACTAAAACTGGTGTCTTTTAGAAAGGATTAAGGGGAACCCTCTCAATCATCTTATTCATTGTCCAAAGTAATAGACTCAGTAGGGAAAGGATGTGACTCCTCTTGTACATCCTCTTTCTTGGAATGTTGGGAGGGGGCATGTCCAACTCATCAGAGGGCTTACACTAATTCTGAGTAATTTTCTTGAAACCATTCCCTCGACTCTGGAATGCATGAAGGGGCTAAGACAGAAAAGGGTGAGTATCCTGAGATGGTGCCAACACTGAGGAAGTCTGAAATTCAGCTCTTCATAGAGAAACTATAATCCTTCTCATTATCTTGAAGACCAGCTCCACATCAGATGGATTGGGGGAACTTCCCTCAAATATTGGGGCTGCCCTTCCCAAAGAGGAAGGGGGCAGCACTAATAAAGGCACACCCAAAGCTGACAGAGTGGAGGTCCTTGAGGAGGAAATCCATGATGAATCCTAGAAAACTTATGTCTCTGACACTGTAAAGGAGCCACGTGGGATTAATCTGGGGACAGAGCCAAGAAATTAGCATCAAGTCAATGTATGGAGCCAAAATGGTACACATCACATACCTTCACCTGGCCAAGGCTTTTGACACAATTCCTTACTCAGGCATAGTAGAAAAGCTAAATAAACTAGGAATAAACCCCTATGTCTCCCAGTCCAGGAAATCAAAATATGGGAAGTTACCTTCACAAAGAGATCAGTCACCAGTAGTCCCCAGGATTTTGTGCTGGGACCTCTCCTGTTTGGCATCTACTTTTCTGAAGTAAAAGCAAATAACAAAGGGCTCTTGCTGACTATATTTGCAGACAACTGCAAGCTAGAAGCAATCATTCAAACCCCAAATGTCTTTGCCATCCTGTAGGAAGCTTTGTCCAAACAAACAACTGGTACCAAAGTCATGGACTGAAACTAAATGCCAAAAATGCATTATTTGTATCCTTTGGGAAGTAATCTTTCCCAGGGAACTACCACATTAACAATAAGCCCTGTTGACCCAGTTGTTCAGGATCTGTGAACTTTGCACAGCTTATAAACAACAGGATTGTGTTTAGATCTAATAATGTCATTGTCCCCCTTTACTCAGCCCTCAGTAGGGCAGTCATTGAATATGATGCACCCTTTGGCATGTATCTGTCCAAATACATGCAGCAACTGAAATGCCCACAGAGGGAGGTTACGAAATGGGTACAAGGCTTAAAAAACTTGTCCTGCATGGACTGGCTCAGACATACAAGGCATCCTCTGACCCCACACTGATAAATATAGTTCACACCATTAAGTCAAATGGCATCAGAAATACTCAGTCTAGGGATATAAACCTTTTCTGCAACATCAATAGAACAGTTTGAGGGGGTAAGTATATCCCACAGAGGATACCACTGCTCAGGGACAGACTCCCCCTCCACATAAAGCAAAGTTCATCCCTGTCTTTATTCATATACAACTTGGATCTATGGATCGGAAACAAAAAAATTATCCGAGGACTGCCCCTTGTACTACTAATGGACAAAGGCAGCTCCAAATGCTTTATCCCATGCAAGTGTCCCCTCAAATTATCTTTGTATGATCCTACTTATTCTCATTAGGGGTAATATATATAATTATCAACCATGGGATGGGTAAGTCCAACCTCTACCCAAATGGAATAGGTTAATTTGCATATAAAAAGAGAAATTGGCTAGGCTTAAAATGCCCTTCAAGGGCAGCTAGCCTAGTACTTACTTATGAACCTATAAGTTGTCAGCTCCAAGATTCACTTGGGTCCAAAGGTCTCACTAAACTGAGCTGGAAGTACTAATCAGCCACGTGAAAGCACACTCTGGGAAAAGCATTAACTCTGAAACTTCTAGCCCTGTAGAATGGGCCAGGGAAGAAGAGAATATATAGGAGATAAAAGGCCAGCCGAATCCACCCTCAAGAAGGAGGAAAATGGGAAGATACCCATCTCTATCTGAGCCTTCGAAAAGGCCCTCATCATGTGATCCCAGCTGAGTTCTGATGTATTCCTGAAGGAGCACAGTGAGGAAGTACAAGGAGACTAAGATGGGAAACAAGACAGTTTTCTCTTGGAAGAACTCAGACTAACAGTTCTTTTTGGTGACCTGCCAAGGATCATTATGAGCTCCAAGGCTGACTGCGCTGAAGAAGAAAGTTTTGTCAGCATCAAAGCTATAGCTGATTCCAGCCTTTGGAGCCAATGAAGGCAATTCATTGAACTCTCTTCTTGGACTCCCCTTCTTTATCTCTCTGTTTCTGTTTGATCTTCTCTTTTTCTTTGCCCCTAACTTTTCTGGGCTTGTCCATCTGTGGCTCTGGAGGCAGCAACCCTTTTATAATCTTACTTCTTCAGTCCAATAAAGCACAGGGACCAAAGGCTTTATACATGGAACAATCAGCATACAAATGATTCACAACCAGAGATACCACACCTAACTCGCGTACCCTGGGAGGAGGGGTGATTTTGTGACCACACTTCAAGCACTTTTTGAAGCTCTTCTTGATATACTTATCCATAACTGCAGAAAGAAAAACAGATATACACAGAAAACAGTAAAAATAATACACCCCAATGTGCTAACATTACAGACTAACTATGAAGGCTATGAAAAATATGTGAATATCTTTCTCTCTCTCTGTCTTTTGAAGAAAAAAATCTAGATAAACAACCAAAGCCTACTTGATACCAGGGAAGGATTTGAGTGGATAAGACTGATGAGGAGTTCTGAAAAATTATTGATTTGTAAGAAAAGTGGCACAGAAAGGTTAGCAAAGAATAAAAAAAGTATCTATGGTGAATTTCAAAGAGGTGAATCACTTAGCTTTCCATTGTCAGACTTATGTATGATCACATTGGCAGCAAATTAGATATTAGGTAAATTCACACACAGTTGCATTATTGGAAGGAAAAATAAAGGAGCTAGAAGCTGGATCACTAGTTTTGCTGACTCAGATCTGACAAGTGGCCTGAAGACCCATCAATCAGATCAGATGGACAGGATGAAGAGGATCTAATTTACAAAACTCATTAAAAGTTTTAACTACTTGCTCTCATACCATAATGTATCTGAAGCTTTGGTGTTATATTCAATATGAAATTGTAATAAAGTTCACTGCATCATTTAGAGCAGAAAAACAGTGCACATAAAATGTATGTGATTGATATATAGGAAATAAGCAACAGTAAAATGTGTATAAGAAATGTAATGGTTAATTTCAGCTAATTAAATATATACAATGTTATCTTCCTATTTTGTAAGCTGTTTTTAGACCCCTTTCTCTGTATACATATGTATGTGCTTTATCCTAATAAATTTCTTAAATGAGGTTGTTAAACCACTTCTCTTGGTTGTAACATTACATATCACACAGAAATACACATTTTTTATATAACTTAAAAGTAATATGCAACATATGAAGCACGTTTCTAAATTGGTGGTTTTCAGCTGATGTGCACTGAAGTGACTATAGCTGTATATCAATAGCTAAATCTAATTCTCCAGCTGTACTTAAGAGTACTTTTTAAAGACACAGCTGTAAAAACAGATACATTTTAAGTCTATGAAATACAGTACTATGCATGCTAAATGTGTGGTTATTTTCTTTCATATGGCTTTTTTAAATGTATAGATTTATTCAGATTGTGTGCAATGTTCTGGTGAGTTGCTCTTGGATAAATGTGTCAGCATGCAGGAAATCCTAGGAACATTGTTCTTAACAATGCCTTTCCAAGGTGGGTATAATGGCACAAGTACAATGTCTTGAAGACTTGCAGTGTACATGAAAATTGTGTTAATTTTGATGAACTCCATAGCCTGGAGTGAATTAGTGGCCCAGTGGTTACACGTGTGCTTTTGGATCAAGAACATCACAAATCATAATTCTAACTCTGTGAATTATCTTCTGGGTGTGACGGCACTATTTAACATAGTAATTCAGAACGAAGAAAAACGTTGCACTTGTATGGTACTGTTAAAAAATGTTAAGTTGTGACCTGTTTTGATTATGTTGGCTTACTGTCTGGAAGTAAAACAAAAATTCATACTGGATGGCTCATTAATTCTTATCTTTTTTGACTGCCATCAGCAGCACTTCAACTGCCTGTGGATGAATTTTTCAACCTACTTGAAATGAGCATAATTTGCAGTATTATTTAAGATATCTAAAATTTGCTTTAAACATGAAAAATACAGAGCTCATGGGACCAGGAATTAACAAAAAGGGGGAAGTATATGATTACACTTTGCAGTTCTTTATTTGCTTTCAATATCCCCATTACAGAAAAGAAAGCAATTCTTTCAGACCTTCCATCGATAATGTTAACTAAATTAATATGACACACTATATGTTTTGATTAATATGACACACTATATGTTTTGCGTCACCTGTGTGTGTGTGTGTGTGTGTGTGTGTGTGTGTGTGTGTGTGTGTGTGTGTGTGTGTGTGGTGTTTTAAGGGAGGGTGGAAGGTATGCTGGACTGAGCTATGATCTGTGTACAGAAAACTTGAATTGATCCATTCAAGCAGAATTTAGTTGTCTTTACCCAAAATATGAAAAAAAACATTCCAAAATATTTATTTTGATAGTTCTAGTAAGAAATAAGAGAGTGCAAGCCTCTGGTTAACTGCATTTAATGGCTAATTGTCAGGCTGTAAACAGACAGGTTGTTGTATATGTGGATATGTACCTATAAAGTGAACAAATGTTGTGGGATATTGGGATACGTGTATGTGTGTGTGTGTGTGCGTGCGTGTGTGTTTTCCTGAGATATAAACATAGTGTAACAATGAGGTGGTACTCGCGAATGGAGTGTATGAAGGAATTTCTGTTGCATTGTATTGATATTTTTATATAACTTGTGCGTTTGGGATAGATACCTCTTTATGGGGAACTCAAATAATCTCTGCCAATTCAGTATGGTGCATATAAATGATGTATTTAAAGTGGGGTTGGGATAATGCTGATCAGACTGGTCCAGGAGGTCCAAAGGAGTTTGGAAGAGTGAAGACAAAAAACAGGCCTTAGAGCTTCTACTGTAAAGAAGAAATGTTCTACCAAGGATTATATTAGTTGAAGCTGGAGTACCTAGTACATTTTTCCCTATAAGAAGAATGGAATCAGAGTATTTGTGGTGATTTTATTTTTATTCAGCATTTGAGTTGTTAAAGGTACTGTTCAAATGTATTCTGTTTAGCTCACAGATACTGCTCAATTTGGCAAAGTCAGCATTTTAACTTTAAGTTCTACAAAATAAAACTGTTTTTAAAACTAAGACTTGTGTTTCATCTGCTACCATATTGTTAGATGCAGTAGACATAAAACTTCAGCTTAATTTTGTTTTCCCTGAAATTCAGGCTCAAGTTGTTGCTGCCAAATAACTGAGATTCCCCAAAGGAAAGTCTTTTGTCTTTAAAATGGGATATAACTACAAACTGAGTAAACTTGCCTCTGCTTGTTGTTTGGATGCTCAAACTGCCAAGAGAAATAGAGAGAGGTATACCTGTCATTATTTCTGATCACTATGCTACCTGCTGTTAAGCCTTGGTGCTGTGTCCCAAGGGAGCATACCTATTGCCTAAGAGTTGTGGGGAAAAACCCATCTGACCCTGCATCACTGATGAGATGACTACTGTGGGACATCTCCTACAGCCAGTCACAGCTGCTGCTGAGGGCATGATAGCAGTCAACAAATCTCTTGCAACACCATGAGCCATGCCTCCACTGAAGTTGCTAACCCAGGAAGTTGATTAGAAGACTTATATTGTAGAATTTGAATGGATCACCAGCCAAGAAAGATGGGACTGAGATGAGTAGGCTCAAATACACGACACAATAATGCTTTCATGATCAAGAAAGAAGCAAGCTTGTTGTTGTGTCTTTCGGTTAGGGGTCGCCACAGCGGAACTCCGGTCCGCTAATGATTGGTATTTGATTTTTTACGTGCTGAGTTACACACCCTGACGCACAACCTTCAACGAAGGTATGCCCATTCACGCAAGTCTCCACGCAGAAGACGCTCTAGCTGACAATCAACCCGGACAGCGTCTTACTGTGAGGCGACAACGCTACCGCAGCAGCAGACTATAAAGACAATTAAAAGGTAAAAGTAAAAAAAATGTATATTTGTAGGTGCTGGGGTTGTAGTGGAGACCCAGGCTCATACATTTCATGAAAAAACTTTTTCTAAAAGTAGGAATGTAAGATCTCAGATATGTGAACTAAAACACATTGTATCTTTTTTGTTAGACCCTGAGGGTCACAGTTATATGACTGAGATTTTGGTAACCGATAGATTTAAACAGGCATTGCCTGCTGTACAAGTGAGTATGTTAGTCAGACCTGAACAATTCTGTAAGTTTTGTTATTCTTGGAGACAGACTGTAATGCAATGAAAATTTATATAAAGGGGAATAATTTAGGGTGACAGAAAAATCACCTGTTAAAGCAACAGAACTACACCTATACTTTGATTTAAATGTGGGAAAGGGGGGCATATTGCTACACTGTGCAAGCCATACACCCATAAATCCCTTTCTTCCCCATTTTTGCACAGGGGGTCAGGGTGCCACATCAACAGTGATCATTATATGGAGCCAATGTTCATACTGCTGAGTTGCTTGTTCTGCCATGGTTGTTCTGCAACACACACACACACACACACACACACACACACACACACACACACTCACACCTATGGACAATTTAGAGTGTCCAATTCACCCGCTGCATGTCTTTAGAATGTGAAAGGGAACCAGAACACTAAAAAAAACCCCATGTGAACACAGGGAGGACATGATGACTCTGCACAGACAACACCCTAGCCGAGAATTGAATTGGAGAAACTCTTGCTATGAAGCAACAATGCTGATGCTGATTCTGATGTAAATTGTAAACATGCTGAGAAACTTGCAAATTATTTAGAGCCTATGGAATGTGATAAGACCTCTGCAAGAATGATTAAAATTGCATTCTGTTATTGTGCAACTGTCGCATTAATTAAGTATGCTGTCCTAGTGGATGGGAGGGAATAGCATGGGCTGCTGTACTCTGGTTATATGTCTAACTTTTTAAAAGGGCAATATATCTGTAGACAAACACAGCTGTGGAAGTACTGTATATCTACGTGGACAAAAAAGGATATCCGATTGCCCAAATGGAGATCCAAATTGAACTTGTGAAGGTACTACACCCTGTAGGAGTGGTATTGTACCTAATTTATGACATAATAAGTGGGAATTATGCCACTCACTTTAAAGAGTTGTGGCAACAATTGGAAGGAAGAAAAAGTTATTATAACCGTATGTTTACTATCCCATACATTACAGTAGAAACAGCTGCCCAGAAATAGTACTAGAAAGCAGTACTGAATCTAAGATATGGATGAGCATGCAAGGAGAGTAAGATTGCTAACCCTTCTGAAACAAGGGACCTGATACACGTGGCAAGTAAAGACAGATCAGGAATGGAGGTTCTTGAGGAACAGGCTGAAATATGAAGCAAAACTTAAGAAAAGACATTTTCACCAAGTGTCCTCTGAGGTCTAAACAGGCCCCCATCAGGAGCTCTGGTAAAGAGAAAGTTCAGGAGACTTCGGGAGAAGCTGCAAAACTAAGACAGGGCAAGCTTAAGGAAAAAAGAGTAGGGATTGTATACCAGGTTACAGAATGAAGAGGTTGTAACAATTCTAAATAGTAGGGAGTAAATGATTGCTATACCTAGTACTGGGGTAAACTACCTTTCCTGGGGTGCAGTAGAACACTAAAAGCCCTATTCTTGTCTTAGTATGGGAAGAGACAGAGCCCTCTATCTTACAAGAAACTAGGCAGCCTGCCTAACTATCAGTTGAGTCTGCAACAGTTTAAAAAGGCCCAGTGGCAGGATGACACTGAGGTGAGTCAGAGAGAACATAACCAGAGGAATGAGAGAGGTCCCTACCGCAAATACCCCTTCTGCTTCTTGTCTAAGTAGGGGAAGAGACAGAGCCCTCTATCTTACAAGAAACTAGGCTGTCTGCCTAACTACCCATCAGCTAGTGATACATTTTAACTGTTTGTTGACCATTTATGTAACTAAAAAGCATATACTATGCTTTGTAGCTGTACAGAGCTCCTGTATTGCCATATATTACATAGTTTAAGTGCCAGTGTTATGCTTGCTTGACTGGTGGCTAGTTATTAGTGCTGATAAGGTCTTTCTCATAATAAATGTTTTCTTTCTAGGTAGTCCCCCTCAAACTACCCCAGTATAAAACACTCCTGACTGAAAGGACGTTACCCTGAAAAATTCTACCTGCTGCAAGTCTTTGAAGTTCAACCTGCAATTTGAATAAGGTTAATACCATAACATGTACTAGTACCTTAACACTCTACCTATGTACTGTTTCATGCTGCCCTGGGTCAAAAGGCACCTCTAGGCTCCCTCCATATTGTGTAACCTAGCTAGATTTTCCCCAAGTATCTTACCTCTTTAACCTACAAATCTACCCTGCGCATAGCCCATAAAATATACTCTGTAGCTCTTAATTAATCTCTGCAAGGGGAGAATCTATAGCTTAAAAATAGGCCATAAATTTGGTGTAAAACTAAACCAGTAAAATAAAACCAAAAATATACATTTGGAGTGAAATTAAACTAGTACAATACAGCCAAAAGATACATTTGATGTAAACAGAAACAAGTGAAAAGATACATTTGGTGTGCAAAGAAAAAAAAACAAGTAAGCCCAGGGATATAATTGGAGTTAGTGTTAGCCCCGCTGTGCTCGCCCTCGCTGCACTTGGGCTCACTCCACTCCCCTCCCTGCCCCCTATTTCCACCAGCCCCCACTAGTGCTACATTTCCACTAAACTTAGCCACTCCCCTCATGCTAATCACCAATCACTGAATCTATCCCACTCCTGTACCCATTTCCTTCTCTTCCACTATTTCACATCCTGTAAAGCACAGTCTTTCAACCAACTACCTTAGAATCACAAACACCTCTCATCATCCACCACACCCACCCCATCCCAAGCAGATCTCTCACTCATGACCAAACCCAACCAAACCATGCCCAAACTACCCAAATCCACATACATATGCCTCTTACTATTGCTCCTAGGTGTATCCACCCTCCTACTGCTAACTTATATCACCAACTACCAAAAACAACTTAATTTTATCCACATACCAAGAAAAACTACTTCCACTAATATTATTATAACACCCACTAATATTATTATAACACACCCTTTTACTCAACTAGTCCCATATCACTGCCAAACCTTCTGTATTCACTACTATGCACATAGATTACAGCCATCACACTACCAGTCCCAAACAACTATAAAGAACTTTAAGACCCTAAACAAACTACTCAAACTCTATTTTTATCTCAGAACCCAAATCATTAGCTGTGGTGATATACACCCAAACCCAGGCCCACAAAATCTAGGATCCCCAACCCTCAACCTGAATGATACCCTACTCCACCGAGACAAATCCACGCTCCTCATTTTAAATTTAAATGTCACAAGTATACTAAACAAAGTCCACAACCTACATGCACTACTCTCCTTTTATCATCTTGAGATAGTCATACTAACAGAGACTTGGCTTAAACCAGGCAACCACAACAATGAAATCACTTCACCAGGTTACAATATAATTCATAGTGATAGAATAGGTAAAAAAGGGAGATGGTGTTGCTATAGTGTATAAATCTCACCTCATCCTTGAGAAAGTAGACATAACAACCCCGGACCTCGATAAAGTTGAACTCACTGTAACAAAACTAAAACTTAATGATAGTAAACACATCAACATCATAGGATGCTACATCCCTTCAGGCAACAATTTCCTCATTACAGAAAAACTCCTAGAATGGATATCGAACTTCCTCCCCTCATGAAAGCATAGCATTAGAAGACCTTAATACTGACTGGCAAAACTGTTCCAGTCATAAGCCACTCTCCCATATTAACCTACATGGCCTAACCCAACTCATCACTTCCCCCACAAGAACAGACAAGAGAACCAGACATCAATCCACTCTAAAGTGGATACTCATATCCCACCCATCACTGATATCCCTACCAGGGTATCTACCAGACATCCTGAGTGACCACCAAGCCACACTCTTACTCAGATCAAAATCACCACAACTGACCCAAATATCTACGTGCCTAATTAGAAACAAAAAACACTTTAACTGCTCCAACTTTATAAATGACCTAAAAATGTGCAACTGGACCCCCCGCCAAAATAAAAACTACTTCTTGATGAAGCTGTGCTATATTTCAGTACTACCTTCTTAAACACCCTTAATCGTCATGCCCCCTCCAGAACAACAAGAATTAAAACTAAATATGCCCCCTGGTTAACCCCAGACACAAAATCCCTCCTCAAAAAAAAGAAACAAGGTCTGGACCAACTACCTCAACAGTAAATCCCAATTGAACAAACAAATATAAGTTGAACTATTTAACAAAGCCAAAAAATTCACCAAAACAGACAAAACATCTTACTACCAAAAGTTACAGGATGAGCACAGGAACAACGCACAAAAATTTTGGGCAGCAATTAACTCTATTCTACAACCAGGTAAAACAACTACCTCAACCCCAAAAATAGATAACCAAGAAGATATCCCCACTCATTTTAATAAATACTTTACAGAAACCATCTAGACCCTTGCAAACAGCCAACCCTATGACAACATCCCCACCCTTGCTAATCCAACCCTCACCCCCAACTAACAATTGCCCCAAGTTCAGCCTCCACCCAGAACCAACCAAATCCATTGAAAAACTTCTCCGCAAGCTCAAACCAACATCTCTAGCTGCAGATAAATTACCCGCTGAATACCTCCACCTGGATGCAGAAGCCATATCATATCCTGTCTCCATCCTAATTAACAGATCCATCTCCGAGTATATAGTACCCAAGCTATGGAAAATATCACATATCATCCCTCTACATAAAGGGGGAACCTCCCTGGAACTCAATAACTACCGCCCTATAGCCATACTACCTCCTTTATCTAAAATTTTAGAGAGGGTAATACATAAGCAACTAATGAAATATCTCCTAGAAAATAATCTAACAGCAACACAACAACATGGCTTTAGACCCTTCCATAGCACCACCACTGCACTAACAGAATTCACCAACATTGTCAATGCAAGGAGTCCTTTGTTTCTGTGAGTATCTGCCACCTTCTTTGACTTGTCCAAAGCATTCCATATGGTTCACCACAATAAACTCCTTCTCTCACTAGTAACTTTAAACCTTACCACCCCTGCCATCATCTGGTTCAAAAACTACCTAGAGGGAAGGAAACAAGCTGTTATGTGGCAAAACCAACTCTCCCCCTCTCTACCAGTCTCCCTAGGAGTACCTCAAGGCTCCATCCTGGGGCCACTTCTTTTTACCCTCTTCACCAATCAGTTCCCAAACAGTATTCCTAAAGCCTCAATAGTGCAATATGCAGATGATACCACCATAATATGCACAACCAAATCAATTGACATCCTTCACTCCCTAACACAAAAATGCTTTTCCCTAGAAGAAACTTGGATTGCAAACCAAAGGCTCATTCTGAACCCAAGTAAAACAAAGCTAGTACTCTTTAGCTCCCACAGAGCCACAACTCCCACTGATTCTTTCTTCATCTCCTCCTTTAACAAGACTACAATCACCCCCACAAATCATACCAAACTCTTAGGGGTTAAAATAGATAATCACCTTAGATTTGACCTACATATTTCTATAGCCATAAAAAAAGTACATAAAAAATTTGGCCTACTGTATCCCAATAAAAAATTCCTCACTGACCACTCCAAAACTACAATAGCAAGGACTCAGCTACTATCTACCCTACTTTATGCCTCCTCTGTGCTTACAAATCTCTGCAAATCCGACCTAAACAAACTTGATAGTTGTTATAATAAGACAGCCAAATTCGCTACAACCTCTCCCATCAGAACACATCACTGTGAATGCCTAAAAAAACTCAATTGGCTAGAACTACCACTACTACTTCAACTCAATCAACTATCACTAGCCCACAAAATAATACATAACTCTGAAAAAACCCAGGCCCTACAAAATCTTTTGCAGCCCTATGTAACTGCCAGGCCCTTGAGTTCTAGCACACAAAACTTCCTCAAAGTAACCAAATATAACAATGAAGCTGGTAAGTCTGTCGACAGCCACTGTATAGCAAAAACCTGGAAATCCCTTCCTGCCCACATAACTGACAACAAATTCCCATCATAGTTCAAGAAACTTGTTAAAACTCACTTTTTGAATAATCGACTGTGCTCCTGTATCCCCCCTGGATAATGTTTCATTAGAACACTTCACCTAACTTAAGTAACTCTGCTAAGTCAACCAATCATAGTACTGTATCCACTTAGGACTGTTAATCTACTCCTCATCCCATCTCTCCAGGAGTTAATGAAAACTACCCCAGCAATGTTGTGCTTTCCATAAGCAACTAAAACCAGGAAAAGACATATTGTAAATCAATTTGTTATCCTTCTCAACTAAAACCAGGTGAAGACATATAGTAAATAAATTTGTTATCCGTCTGAACTATAGCGAACATCATCTGCTCTCTCAGAGCCTTATTCTACATCTCTCTGGCTTTTACTCTGATAGTAAATCTATCACAGGAATCCTAAACTTAGGAATATCTTCTAAAATATAATATTATATTGTAGAGAATTAATGTATCCTATCTGTTAGTTAATATGTATGTCAAAGTCTCTTCTATGAAAACTGTATGTCAAAAGTCTGCCTTTAAAACTATGTTTTGTAAAAAATTGTTCTCTTGGAGCTTTTCTCCCCAGGCCTCCACTGAAAATGGACTTGTAATCCAGTTGGACTTTCCCGGTCAACAAATGTAAAATAAAATAAATAAGTATAAGGGAAACAGGATGAAGTACATCAGTCGTTGGTACCCAGACCCTTCAGGAAATTTGTCATGAAACTGGTGCATAGTCACATACTGGGGTACACCTAGTTATGGACAAAACTAAGAGCAACATTTTTGCCAGAATCTATTGACTGGGCATAATAAAATACATTGAAAGTTTTTGTGTAGGATGACAGAAGTGTCAGAAAATAGCCTCAAACTCAGGCTTTAAAATTCCTCTAATCCCATGTCTATAACAGAGGTGCCTTTTGAGCCGCTTGCCATAGATTATTGTTGGACCACTGATTAAGTCTAGTGCTGGATATCAGCATATACTGGTAGTCCTAGACTATGGCACTAAATATTCTTAAATCAATTATACTCTGAAAGGTCATTACCAAAGCTACAGCTAGGGAGTTATATGTAGTATTCTCTAGGGTGTGGATAACAAGCTTGATACTTACTAGTTGAGGGACCCCACTTATGTCTTAAATTATGCACTATGTTTGCCAATGATTTAAAGCACAATAACTTAGAACTTCAGTATATCATCCCCCCCCCCCCGACTGACAGCCTAGGGGAGTGTTCCAACAGTACTTTTATGTACATGTTGACGAAGGCCATTGAGGAGGGCAGTAGAAACTGGCACCAACTTTTACCTCATCTCCTGTTTGCCACCCAAAAAGTACCACAGGCACTGATGGGGTTTAGCCCTTTCAAACTTTTGTACAGCAGACACCTCAGCGGGTTGTTGGGCACTGAGTAGGATGAAGAAAAGAACCTATTTAAGGGTATACTTGGACATTATACTAGCCTCCGACACAGATCACAAGTAATAATGCCCATAGTCCAAGAGACTATGAAGACTGGATTAACAACAGAAATGTTAGAAAAAGAGCATTCAGTGCTGGGGATTAAGTATTCATTTTAGCTCCCTCTGACAAGAACAAGTTTTTTTTCCAAGTGGCAAATACCCTTTTAAGGTCCTAAAGAAATTATTTGGTATGAAGTACAAAGTCGGGCTGACAGGAAACAGATGTCCCAAGTAAATTTATCATGTGAATGTTTTGAAGCCCAGGAGAGGAGTGCAGACAGTTGTAAGTCCACCAGCCAAAGTCAGAGAATCTTATAGGGAGAAGAGTTTATTATCTATGCCACTGGTCTTAATGAATGATACTCTATAAAAAAACAGAAACAGGAAGTACAGGAGTTCCTATGATGGATCAAAGAAGTAGTTTCAGACCTGCTGGTAAAACTAACTTAATCACATCTAACACATAAAACTACCAAGGGGAGAAGGTTGACCTGAAACAACCCATAATCACTGACTCTCAGGGGAAGGCAGTCCAAGAAGAGGAGGAAAATATGGTCTTTCTGGTAGTGGTGGTGAGTTACTGAAGTGTTCATCTGTGAATTAAACAGATACACAGTTTTGAATCCTAAATCAAATGGAACCAATATATTCTGCAATGACTTTAGAAAACTTAACACAATTTCTATTAATTATTTTATTTTATTTATTATCAATTTTGTTGGATGGGTAGGTGGGGTGGTCAGCTGACCTTTTTCAGCCATGACCCAGGATCTTTATAGAGCAACAGAACATATTATCAGTTTAACAAGGAATACAGAGGCATCATCATTACAGGTTTTTGAACAGCCTAATAACAGTTATAAGACATGTGTACAGGGGTTAAAACAAGTTTTATAAAGTCATTATAAAATCATTCTACAGGGCTTATACTAGTCCACTAAACTGGTTACTATTGGAAGGGATCAGAGGGAATATATAGCAAATTGTACAGGCATTATAAAAACATGCAACAAGGCTTAAAGTTGGTTGCTCTTTGGTGTGAAATATAGTAAGCAGAAGAGTTAGGTAATGTGGATTTTATAGTATTCCCAAGTTTGACAATTATCATATACTCTGAGCAGACAAACTGATAAAACAGCTAGGAATGGCTTGATTTCTGACAACTCTGAAATTAATGAAAGGCTACTCTGGCAGATTTCCTTGACTGAAGAAACTAATGAAAAAAAAGAAGTCATGTCTTACCATAATGTTCCATCTGTGTTGTTGATCTTCTTCCATTCATCACTGATGGGTTCGGTTCCGAGCCCCTCGGAACCATGTCAGCCTAATACCAAGCTCGCTTACACCAAAAAACTCTCGAGGTAAGCTGCTACCCACAATGCCCTTCTCCCTGTTACCTCTGATCGAGTTTGCATAAGACATATAGAAATAAAGCAGAGGCCATTTCTGCACAAAACCCTGACACACGACAAGAACCCATGAGATCCACCAGGAGCCTTTGGTGGGGGACGGAGGGTGGGGTGTGATGAATGGGAGAAGATCAACAACACAGATGGAACGTTATGGTAAGACATAACTTCTTTATCTGATGTTGTTAATCTTCTTTCCATTCATCACTGATGGGGCAGAATCCCAAGCTACCTGAGAAATCTGGGTGACCCTTATGGAAGAACATTCCTGAGCACCATTGAGCCGAAGGCTGCTCTTCCCCTGGAGACCATATCCAACTTGTAATGTTTGATGAAAGTGTGTGGTTTAGCCCAAATGGCTACTGTGCAAATGTCGCCCATAGAGGCTCTGGAGTGAAAGGTTACAGAGGTTGCTATAGCTCTAGTTGAATGTGCTTTGATATTGTGGGGTCTAGGCTCATTTGCACATGAATATGAAAACAATCTCTGAGCCACTTTGATAAAGTGACTTTTGAAACAGCATATCCCATTCTTGGACCAGAAAAGGAAATGAAAAGTTGGTCTGTCTTGCGGATAGATTTAGTCTTGTCTAGGTAAAAACGTAGTTGCCTATGCACATCCAAGGAATGTAGTTAGTATTCTCCCTATTGGAATAGTTCAGGAAAAACACTGGGAGCTCGATGGATTGGTTCACAGAAAAATCAGAAACCACTCTGGGGAGAAAAGATGGATTAGTACGTACAGATACTCCGTCTTTATGAAATATTAGGTATGGTTTCTTGATGCATAAGGCCTGTAATTCTAAGATCCATCTAGCTGAAGTGACAGCTACCAAAAAGAGAGATTTCCATGAGAGGAATTTGAGATCACAATTTGCAGCAGGCTCAAAGAGGGGTTGAAGACAGTGACTGCAGTACTAGGGACAGATACCACATCTCTAATGGATGTCTAATTGGAGGTCTGCTGTGAAACACTCCTTTGAGAAAGGTTTTGCATAGGTGAAGGGACATAAGTGGATTGCCCTCTAATCTGTTATGGAAATTGGAGATTGCTGCTAAATGGCCTCGTATGGTAGAGGCTGATGCTCTGTTTTCAAAGAACTCAGATAGGTATTGAAGGATGATAGCAACCGGAGCTGAGAAGGGATCTAGCAACCGTTCTTTAGACCATAGAGAAAACCTTTTCCACTTATCTTTATAAAGTTTTCTGGTGGATGGTTTATGGGAGGCCAGAATAATATCGCAAACAGGTGAGGAAAGGGCATCCTGCCTGGCAACAAACGGAAGTGGAGAAACCAAGCTGTCAGCTTGAGACTGGACAGATTTGGGTGAGTCAACCCTTGGGGGTGAGAAATCAAGTCTGGACAAGTGTCCAGGATCCAGTTGTAACAGATGAGGCCGGAAAAAGGGGAACCAGACTTGATGAGGCCAGAATGGGGCAATGAGAATCACCTTGCATCTCAACTGAGTAGTTTTCTTTAAGAATAGAGGTATCAAGGGAATTGGAGGATAGGCATAGAGGAGAACCGTGGGCCAATCGTGAGTCAGAACATCTCTTGAGGACTCCCCCTCTGGGGGAAAGAGGGCAAAGTAGCTACTGCATTTATTGTTCATAGGGGAGGTGAAGAGGTTGCAGCAGGGCTGGCCCCGATGGCTAAAAATTTCTGCTGTCACTTTAAGATTGAGAGATCACTCATGTGGAAGGAGAATGCATCAGCTTAACCTGTCCGCAATCATGTTGGAACTCCCTGGGATGTGCGTTGCTATTAGAAAGCAGTCGGAAGCTATCGCCCAGTGCCAAATTCTCATGGCTTCTCGACGCAGGGGGTAGGATTTGGTTCCTCCTTGTTTGTTGATGTACCAGACTACTGACATATTGTCTGACTGAACTGCAATCATTCCAGGGGGAAAAGTGGATGTAATGCCTACAACGCTAACAGCACAGCGCTTAACTCCAGAACATTGATATTCAGGTTGGCCTCTAAGCTCGACCACATGCCTTGGACTGTCTTTCCCTGAAAATGGCCCCCCACCCTATCAGGGAAGTGTCCGTGGTCACAGTGGCATTGGGTTGAGGGGTCTGAAAGGGGCAAAACCAAAGTTCTGCGTCTGGCCTCATCCACCAAAGGAGATCTTGCTTGCAAGAGTTGGTTATGAGCACCTGCGAGTTTAGGGGGTGACTATTTGCAAACCACTGGGACAATAGGAACCATTGTAACAGTCTCATGTGTAATCTTTGCCAGAGGAACTATTGGAATGGCTGCAGCCATGGACCCCAGAGCCTAGAGAACTTCCCTCACTGACACCTTCTTTTGATGGAGTATCACACACACTTGCAATCTTAACCTCTGAAGCCTGTGAGCTGGAAGAGATACCAGACAGGATCGAGTATTGAAAACTGCCCATATAAATTCCAGCTGTTGGGTAGGTACTAAGATGGATTTCTCCCAGTGTACAGTGATTCCCAGGGGCTCTGCTAGTGAAAGGGTGTATTGGAGAGCCATAGTCAGAGGACACTTGGTGGGGGCGGAGAGGAGTCAATCGTCCAAATATGGAAACACCTGGAATCCTTGAAGTCTCAGATGAGCTGTCACCACTGCTAGACATTTCGTGAACACTCTTGGGGCCATCGAGAGACCGAATGGCAAGGCTCAGAACTGGAAATGATTGGCTCCTAGCTGGAAGCGAAGGAGACTCCTGGAGTATTCATCCATTTTGATATGGTAATACACATCCCGTAGGTCTATTGAGCGCATCCAAACATCCTCCCTTAAAAATGGGAGAAAGGATTGAATAGTGACCATGCGGAACTTGGTTTGTACAACTGATTTGTTTAAGTAGCTGAGATCCAGGATGAGTCTACAGTCCCCGGACTTTTTTGGCACTAAAAAGAATCTTGAGTAAAACCCGGATCCGCATTGGTCTGGAGAGACTGTTTGGATGACTCTTTTTTGACACAGCTTTGTTATCTCTAAAGCCGCTTCTTCCCTTTGATTGGGTGGAACATCGGGAAGGTTTTTTGTAGGTTTTGCTCAGGAGGTTAGAGGGATGTAGTAGCCTCTGGAGATTATTCTCTGCACCCATCGATCATTTGTAATAGAGTGCCAGGCAGTTTGATGCAGAGAAAACTGAGCCCCAACTGCTTCCAGAGGAAAGCAATCGGGCAATGCTTCAGGAGTGTTGATAAGACCACCCAGAGAAGGAATCTCTTGAGTCTTGGTTTCAGGGACCCCCTCTGCCCCTAAAGGGACATCTTCCACCAATGTAACCCCCTCTGCCTCTGGGAGAATCCTCACCATGTATGTTACGGAAAGGACCCTGAGATTTCTTGTGCCAGCTTTTTCCACTCCTCTGGTTCCAGGAGAAGGAATGTTGAGGCCTGGAAAAATGTAGGCCAATGGCAGACAGAGTCTTTCCATCTTGTTTGCACCTGGATAGCTTTTCCTTCACTTTAGAACCAAATAAGGAAAATGGTTCAGTAAGGGCATTCAAAAAGGTGGACTTGAAGGAGTCAGCAAGGTCGCAGATGCACATCCAGGCATGACGCCTCATGACTATGCCTGAACCCACAGCTCTGGCCTCCCCTTCAGTTGTGTAGGAGTGCAGCCACATGGACAAATTGGAAATAGATACAAGGGTGGCAAGTTGAGAGGCAACCTTGTCCCGTGCCTCATCAGAAACTTGACCTACGAGAGATCCAGAAGGTTCGGTAATCAGATCTCTTTGGAGCCTTGCGATGTGTGCCAAGTAGTTCAGACACCTGATAGCAAAGGTCGCTGAAGCAAACACTCACTTCCCCAACCTGTCCACAGCCCAAGACTCCCTGTTGGGTGGGTGGACAGTAGGACTTTCTTCCACTAGATCCTTTTTAGTGGCCGCCGCTACCACCATAGTGTCAACGGGCAAACATCTGGACCAGTGTGGATGCTCTTCCGGAGGAGAAAGAATCTTATCAGGTCTCTGGGGAATGGCCTCAATAGAGTCAGGGTTCTGCCAAGCAAACTGCACAATGAGCTGGATTAACTCGTCGGCAGGTGGGGTCACCCAAGAGGTAGAAGGCCAGGAGCGAAAAGCCTGCAGGAACACAGATTCCTCCGAGGAAGGGTTGGAGGGCTTCCAGCCACCCCTCTGTTTTAATAGTTCCAGGATGTCTCCGAAGGAGACATCATCCAGGGGTGACCGTGGGGAACCCTCTCCATCATCGTAGTCAGTGTCTTCATCAAAGACTCTTCAGGAGAGTCTATGTGCTTCCTCTTGCAGACCTTCTTCTGAGGAGGTTCCTCAATGGGAATATCTGGGGAAGACTCGGAAGGGTGGGTACCCCAAACTGGGGTTTCCTGTCCCGGGGAGGTGGCTCATGGTAGCTGTAGCTCAGAGGGAGCAGGATGAAGTTCTGACATTGGAGGAGCGCTTCCCGAAGCAAGCACCCTCTCCATCACCCGGAAAGCAGGCCCGACCGAAGAGGAGTGGGAGCCCAGAACCGAGAAGGA
This sequence comes from Protopterus annectens, assembly GCF_019279795.1. Classification (NCBI taxonomy): domain Eukaryota; kingdom Metazoa; phylum Chordata; order Ceratodontiformes; family Protopteridae; genus Protopterus; species Protopterus annectens. The sequence goes on along the minus strand of NC_056743.1, from coordinate 1,230,899,095 downwards.
CAACCTTGGTACTGGGGTCACACCCCGCTCCGTCAGACCCACTCCCACAGATGGAGCCTCAAGCAGGATTGGGGCAGGCATTATCCCCGGATCTGAGGGCGGAACTTATAAAACACTCGGAACCATGCCCTAAACCGAGGACTCCACCCCCCCAACCATGAGTCTGAGGAATGGACAGTTCCATCAGACCCAAGAACCAAAGGGATGGCCTCGAAGCCTCAGTGACAGTCACTGTCAGCACCAAGGAATGGGGTTCCACAAAGGACGTCGGAGCAATGGGCTTCGGAACCAACGGGTCCGAAGGAGGAGTATATGTCAGAGTACTAGGAGAGATAGACCAAAATCCCACAGGAGGATGAGTCTTTGGAACATTTGGTATCCCTCTGGCCATTAACAGCTGATCCAACAGGCGCACCACATCAAGTTCGGATAGACTCCTGGTGGACCTTGTGGATACACCTGAAGGGGAGTCAGGTCAATCCAAAAAAGGGCTGTACATTTTACCTAGGAACGATTCCAAAGAGGGGGAGTATTGGGTCCATGGTGTCTGAGCTAATGGCACCATTGTCTATAATTTGGAGACAGGAAGCAAAGGAATCAATGGTGTAGTAAAAGGGCTCAGTGCCGATGGGACACTTGGAGTCGATGTCATCGGTTCCTAAGTAGTGGCAGAGGTCGGTACCGATTTTGATGTTGTCGAAGGCAATGTCGGTGCAGTACCTGTACGAGTTGGTGCCGAAGGTGGCACCGATGTCGAAAAGCTTGTAGTATCCAAGACGGCTTGAGTTGTAATGGTATTCACAGCAGAGCTCAGAACAGCAGTAGTTGGAGCTGAAGTAGCATGTCTATGCTCCGAGGAAGTTTTGTGGGCCTTATGTTTAGGCATCTTACCTCTATCACCAGCGGGTGAAGAGGGATCAGAGTGGGGACGTTTCTTGTCCTTCAATGGAGGGGTTGAGACCTTTGACACAGAAAGGGCCTCTGAGGCAGGAGAAGCAGGAAGGCCTTTCAAAATCAATTTATTATTTTGTTAATTCAGTGTCCGCTGACTGAAACTTTGACAGATTTGACAGGGGGGGGGGTTGAACAGAAAGATGAGGAACCCCCAGACAATTAATGCAGTCATCATGAGAATCGCTATTAGGGATTTTATCATTGCAAGAGGTGCAATGCTTAAACCCCGAAAATCCTTTTTTCTCAGACATGTCTATAAACGTTGTTAAGTCAACTGTTGCACCAAGGTTTACAAACAGTGTGACTGACAGACCATGGCAACCACAAACACACTAACAACAAGTTTAATAAACTATTCAGAAAAGATATGGGATAGAAGATACCAACAATGGTATCAAGAAATATCACAAGGGTAAGGAGAGGGCGTACCAGCGATGGTAAGAATTACCCAATGAGTAGAGCTAGGTAAAAAAAAGTTACAAATAACTCCAAATGAGAAAAGTAGAAAGGAGAACATTTTAGAAAGTTTTAGAAAATGACTAGGTAGACATATGTATCAAAATATTAAAAATATACCACTTAGCTTGAGAGCTCAGTGAAAAGCGGCTATATGGCTATGCAGCAAATGAGATCTGAGGTAACAGGAAGAAGGGCATTGTGGGTAACAGCTTAGCTCGAGAGTTTTTTGGTGTACGTGAGCTTGGTATTAGGCCGACACGGTTCTGAGGGGCTTGGAACCTAGCCCATCAGTGATGAATGGAAAGAAGATTAACAGCATCAGATCTACCTTTTCAAATCATGAAGCCTTGCTTCAATATTCAGTCCTCCCCGTTGCACTTCATGATGCCCCTGTTTTCTATCAGCTGCTGGATAGGGACTTTAAATCTCACAATCTCTCTGTGCTGCATTTCTAGATGACGTGCTTATCCATTTGGTAGACTAGAACACATATCTAATAAAAATACAAGCTGTCCACAAGCTGTCCTGAACTCCTTTAAGCAGGCAGGGCTTAGAGTGAATGATTTTAAGAGCAAAATTGGAATAGGCAAAGTAAAGTGTCTAAGCTATGTAATGGGGTGGGAATTCTAAAATTCCTAAAAGAAAAAGAGGAGGCAGTAAGAGACTGGCCAATCATTCAAATGAAGAAGCAAGCTAGAGCCTTTTTAGGTTTTTATAGTGAAGCATCTCATGTAGAGACATAACTGGCACCTGGTCCTCCTGCAATGCAGCAGCCAATCGGGTCCTGTTTCTGCACCCTGCCCCCAACTCTCCTTCTTCAGATGAGAATCCAAAAAAAAAAAAAAGATTTTGTTTAAAGTGTAGCACTCCAGTTGCTACAAATGTAGCAAACAATTACTACAATTTAAACCATGTACAAAGTTAAGCAGCCCCTAGGACTTACATAAAAATAGAACGAAGGAAAAAAATTATCTTATTTTTTCTTTTAAACTGTAGCAAACTGGTTTGAAGTTTTAAGGGTGGTTTGAAGTTTTTGCATTTATTCTGAAGTTCGTGGTGTTGTATTAAACGAACGAAAGCTAAAGAATTGTGGTCCAGTTCCTTTCATTGGCTTGTGACTGGCTGCTACATTTTATTTTTTGATTGCTACAAATGATACAGCAAGTAGCTACTACAGTTTATACCACACACAGAGTGCTACAGCACCCAGGTTTTATTTAAAGCAAAAAAAAAGCATTTTTTTCTTATAAAGTATAGCACACAACAGTTTGCTACATTTGCATCAAGAAGTTGCTTCAATTTAAACCACACACACACACAGCTACAGTACTCCGATCTGACTGCAAATGGAATACTGGCATTTAAAAGCCAGTATGCACTACAGCACACTCAGGATCAGTCGATCGTGACCCCAAACACTCTGTTCCCACAGCCATTACTCCTTTTGCCCTGCACTATCTCTGACTGATCTTATGCCAGCCTAACAGGCAAGGCATAGAAATATCCATGTATGTTATCACATTGTCTGATGTTATTTTCTTGGTCACCAAGAACTCTCATTCATGTGTCGCTGTGCTCTTTCTTGTTGCTTCTTCATGTAAAACCTGCATTTTAATGAATGTGGAACTGTAGATAAGTTTTGTTAAGAATGTGATATCAGTACAACAGTCTTAAGCATGATCTCAGTTATGGCACATTCTTTGGTTTCTCTGCCTTTTACATAGCCTTTCTTTTGCCTTGTGATTTATTTATGCAGCACTTTTGTATCAATAAAACACTAAAGCTACTAGCAGTCCCCCTTCATTCAGAACAGTCCCTATTTTGGCAGCTCTGCCCTGCAAAAAATAAATAAAATAAATAAATAAAAATAAAATAAAAAAAAAAAACATGAAAAATGGCAAATGCCCTGAGAATTTTGTAACAACAATATTTTCAGTTTCCTCTTATAGTTGCATAGAGCAATTGTTTTATGCCTAAAATATCTTAATATCATATGACACAATAATACAACTCAAGTTCTATAAGTCTGACCAACAATAAAATATAGTCCTTCACACTAATTATGGGTATGGTTTGCCTTACAAAATATCATGTTTCCAGAAAAATGTCCAACTTTGGGTATTTGAAAAGGTAGGAGCCCTGTAAAATACACAGAAAAATCAATAAAAAAAGACACCAATCTGTCTTTACTCAGAGACAAAACATGTTCAGGATTATCTATAAGTTATTCACTTGGTAATTATCATTTGTATCAGTCACAAGAATATCATCAAAATAACTGTGCATTTGGAATTCTCTGCAGAACTTGATCCATTACCTTAGCCACATGGTTGGAAAACAGGCCTCTCTAGGACAATCATTTATGTTATACTAAAGCATGCCTTTGTACATATTAATAGTTAAAAACTGCTTGGCTGCAACTTCCATTTCCCTTTATGAATATACTATTATTAAATCAAACTTTGTAAAGTATTCTTCCTATAAGGAATGCCAAAATGTCTTCACTATATGTAATTCTAGATTAATAGCAACTGTGTCATGCATGGTGGGTGCTGAGAAACTGAGGTACTTTCCCTAGCCCTAAGTTATAAAGTGTTAATGGAGTGAGTTCGCTTGGCTGTGAGTTAACTTGGGTTTTCTGACTTTTCTTTCCCTGGCCTAAGCTTTAAAATTGCTATATTTTAGAAACCAGCTAGAACAGTTCTGAAACTGTGTACAGTAATGTGAGTTTCTGTGAGAATCACAATATTTTTGCAGAATTTGGAATATGTCTCAAAGGTAGTTTGTAGAACTGAAGAAAAATACTGAAATACAGAAATCTTAGTACATGTTGTGAATAAATTAAGCTGCTTATAACCTTTTTTGAAGCCATTTATAAACTTAGACCAGATGCAGTGCTTTATGTTTTATGTGGTGAAATGGATTGTTTAATGATTTAACTAAGTCAGACACGAAAGGAGCTGAATAAGCTGAACTGTTGCAGTAGCTGTAAGAGGTAACCACCACCATTGGAATAAAATACTTTCATGTTACGTTATCTGTGATTTTTGTGATGATTGAAGCAGCTCTTGTTTTCTTTCAAACTTGAGATGGAATAAGCTGCCTAATATAAAGATATTGGGGCTAACTGAAAAAAACTCTGGGTACATTCAGTTTAGGAACTTAGGTGGCTGAGTGAGTGAACCAAGCTAATACTCCAAGATGAGGTGTCAAACTTGTCACATAACTGGTAAATCCCAACAAATGTAAAATCTCATTGTTTACCTTTCTACAGCATGCAAGTGAAGGACATGGCCTACTTACTAGACTTTATACACTATCCCTGTTTTTTTCAGCCTCTTAACTCCAGTTTTATTTTAGGTCTGACTGCATCTGGCATTGAGAAAGCTTTGATTTACTTGTGGTTCTTATTTAGCAGTAGCTACATTCTTGTTTTCACACCATACTGTGCTCCCATTTCTTTAATAAAACACTTGTTTTGCTTTAGCTAACAGTTCAAACATATTTTCTGTTGTGGGTTTATTGCCTCTATCTTGTGATGCGATGTTTAGTGTTACAATAGAACACTAGTTCAGGTCAGTCTTCCACATCCATTCCTTACCAGCAAACAGTGATACCTCCCACCATGTTTACACTCATAAATGTTTAATATTTGTGTTTCCACTTTATGTACCATGGATGCTTTAATTGTGCCTTCATGTGTTAAACTTTCATGGCATTTATACCTTTTCAGTAACACTTAATGGTATATATTAAAACATTTCTGTTGTAATCATATGGCATATCTTTTTTAATCATACAGTTGGCATAATGGTTAAAGTACTTACCTTAAAAATACAAGATGCAGTGTTTGATTCTGACATGGGGTAATTGGCTAGGCTGAAAATGGCCCATAAGGGCATTTAGCCTAGTATGAACACATAACTATAACTATATAACTCTTCAATGTGGCTAAGGAGTTTGACTCCATACCACATGCTAACCATAAACTGAATAAGCTTTAAACTGAGTCATACATAGTTAGGTGGATAGCAAATTAGTTGAGGGATAGAACCCAGGTAGTGATGGTGGGAGGTGCATTCCCAGCAAACATGAAGGTGGCTAGTGATATTCCTCTAGGCTCTTACTATTGACAGGGAACAGAGGGACTATACAAAAAATTCTACAAGCATTATAAAAACAGGCAACAGACTGAGACCTCTAATATTCAGCATATAATTTGCAGATGTTCAAATTACAAAAGGGGATCTCTGGATAACCATGTTTGTGGATGATTGTAAACTTGATGCCATCCTCACACCACCCTGATATTCAGATGCTCCCACTGGAGCACACACTTGTCAACAACAATGCTCAAAAATGTGTTGAAACTAAATACTAAAAAATGCAATCTTGTCTAATTTGGTAAACCATCATTTCATTAATCTTATAGTACAGACAACACCCCACTTCAAAATAAAAGTATGGGGAGACGTTGGAACATGGGTAGATAATTCTCTTGCCTTTGACCATCAAATGCAGCTATGGGTAGGAAGTCTTTTAACTGGTGAAGCTTATTGCAAAATGTATTTCCTCTAGATCCAAGGAAGTGTTTACCCCTCTATATGCTGTATTGATCAGCCCTATTATTGAATAAAATGCCCATTTTTGGTTGGATCTTACTAGGTACAGTATATCAAGCAACTAGAAAGACCCCAGAGGTTCCTAAGTAAAAAGATCACAGGCTTAAAAGGCAAGAGCTACTGAGAGAGGCTGAGAGGAGTGCCTCTTTACCTTTTGGACCATCATGGATCTGGTGGTCCAAAAACTCTTATCTCTACAAATCAAACAGTCCCATTAACACTAGAACCAAGGATTAAACTTGCTTCAGAAAATAAACAGAACACAGTGGAGAGACATATTTTTCATGTAGCACTTACCCCTTCTCCTGACAAAACGTCTATGTGAAATTAATCAATGCAAGATACTTTCTTTCTTTGAAAAGGAGTTGGACAATTGGATGGGTATTCACAAACACACCCCTGGTATAACTAGCTTACTGCTCCTTAAAAAGGAGGTAAGGTCTAAGGGTGGATAGGGTCAAGGAACAAATGGCCCCTGGACCCAGTTGCCTTGTACAGTCTATGGTTTTATGATTCTATGATAAATAGCAAGAGAAGTAATAGACCAGGCTGCTTGTATATCAACTCCATTTTCAGTTTCAGTCTTGCTGTGACCCATATACCTTTACAGTCATTTTCAATCACATTACAGAATTCTAAACATTATTCAGCTTTTACACTATTTCTCACTTCTTCCAAGTCAGTTTTATTGTCTGTCTTGTCCATATTGAGCACCTTGATTTACTTCTATGTACTTTCCTACACTTAGTTTTACTGCTTGCATTGTCTAACAACTTTCCATTTCCACATGGTCTAAGTATGGTCTTAGCTATAACACTTCTTAAAGTTTTTGTCTTTGATCCAAAGATCAGAGTATTTGTGTGACTTAACACCTGTCATTCTATTGAAATTATACTTAATTTCCTCTAATTAATTAACATCGCTTGTGGCTGTCCTCATGGACACCTCAATGTTTAATACACTCTCTAGTATTATTTTTTCATTGATAGTATTTTTTTTTCTGTGTGATACTACAGTGTGTGCCACACACAAGCCACTTCGTTAGTGGCTTATCTATCCCACTTTCAAGCTTATATGCTTTGACAATCTTTAGTGTTCTGCTACAGTCATATACACTTTCATAGATTGTTTGTTTTGTATATAAAAACTGGCCATAACAAACTTAAAAGTTCAATGGCTTACTCTGCATGTTGTTGAGGCATGAGCTATGAAACACATCAATGAACTCATTAAAACTGTGAAAAGCAAACACCAGCCAGGACGAAGTTAATAGGAAAGAAGGACATACTGTGACACCCTTAGGGTCAACTGAAGGAAGGGAGGACCTAATGGAAGCAATCTTGTCAGTGAAAAACTGAGCAGTATAGTCACATTTAGAGCTTGACAGAGCTTTTATAGTTGACAGGCTAGGCTTCAGCCTCTCGTCATCAACCAGGAGAGCACTGCTGATCAATCAGCCATTGAAGAGACTTCACTTGACAAAATCTCTTGAGTACTTACAAGAAATCTCTGCTTAACAGAGTGCTCATCAGTCTCATTCTCATCACTCCACTGGCCAGCTTTTTGCCTTCTTTGCACAGCTCTATACTTTATACAATGAGAAGTATCAAATCAAGGTTCATTCCTCTTTGCAGGGATAGGGCAGACATGACCTGTGGCCAGAGATAACGATATATTGCAGTTCTCAACAAGGGACTCTCCTGAATTGATACCTCCAAAAGGAAATCAAGAAGTACACTGGAAAAGAGAGGACTAGTTATATGGTATGGACTACCCTTGTTTCAAGATCAGGGATCATAGCTAGGTAAGGTCAAATCAAAATGAACCAGGAAATTATCAGACCATAAGACTAATTCCACTACCAGATCCCTAGGAAAGACTGAATGCAATGTTTGTCCATATTTGTGTTTTGCAGAGGTAATCAAAAACAATACTACAAAAAGAACTAAAAAAATGGGCAGGAGAACTAAAATAAATGAGCAAGAGAATACATATAAGCATAAAACACTTTTAATCATGCGCTTTTGTCAACACTGACTTCTTCAGAAACAATACATAGACACTGCAGCTTTCAATATTTAAAACACTTCTATCCAATAAAAATCCATCATCAATTAACAACAATTATCCCTTTAATTTGATTAAAGAAACTTAGAAATAAGAAGAAATAAGACAAAATAAGACCATATTTAAAAAGTATTGTAATAAATTAATAAAACATGTTTAAAATTACACCAGTATTCAATGTTTAATGTTTAACCTTGTGTCTTTTGTTTTAAAAAAAAAACACTTAATATTAATACTCTCATTTAACCCAGGATAATGATCTGCATTCAGTTTTATTTGGCACTGGTTCTCTAAACTTTCTGTCTTATTTTTATAATCCCCACTTCTCATGTCTTGTTGTAGAACAGCAAATAAATATTCCACTTTGTACATATCTTAGAATGTTTGTATAAGGCATTTATTTGATCTCCTGATTTTATTGAATATAAATGTACTTTAATTCTATCCTCTAACTTATGGGTGGTTATTCCCACAAAAAATGAAGGACATTCAGAACACGTGACAATATACACCACCCTCATTGTTTTACAGGTGTATCTCACTTTAATTTTGATGTTGTATGCAATATGCTCTAAGGAAATATAAGGGGAAACATAGATTTATTTTCAAATCTTACACTATCTGCAAGTATACATTCCTAATTCTTGGTTATTAATGTGAGAATTAATGTTAGTATTATCTCTCTCTAATATACTTTTAATAGAATTATATTTTTTATACACAAACTTGGGCTTATCTACAATCACCCTGAAAAGTTCCAAATTTCCTTCTAATATTTTCCATTTCATATTAATAATGTCCCTAATTACACTATCAACTGACATATCTAACATGAACACAGAACTGTCACTATCAATACTGTTTTTATATTTTATATTAAAATTAACTTTCTCACTACATAATTTAGGCTTAAATATATCTTTCTTTTTCATTCTAACCTCAGCTATCTGACATAAATGCCCATGATTGTATCCCCTGTCTTTAAACATAGAAGTAATGTTTAACACTTCTGTTTTATAGCCATATTCCTTTGTGGTCATTCTAGAGACCCTAATCATCTGGCCCCTAGGAATATTCTTCTTCATAAAATGGGGATGTCCACTCTTAAATGTTAGTAAGTATTAGAAAACATGTTTTTTTCTGCAAATCCTAGAATTTATCTTTTTTTCACACAAATTCCATTATAAGTCAACATCCAAAAAATGAACCTTTGTCCCAACCTCACTGATGGTGAACCTAAAATAATCTGAAATATTATTTAATTCCATCAAAATGTATTTTCATCCATTTCAATGGATGAAATTCCTCTTCTTCTTTTCCCGGTTAGGGGTCGCCACAGCGATCACCTGTCCGCTCATGATTGGCAGTGGAGTTTTATGGTGCTGAGGTGCCAGCCCGGTGCCCAACCTTCCACAGAAGGCACATGCATGCACACACTCACACCTAGGGCCAATTTGGAGTGTCCAATCCACCTACAGCATGTCTTTGGGATGTGGGAGGAAACCGGAGCACCCGGAGGAAACCCACGCAACCACAGGGAGGACATGCAGACTCCGCACAGAAAGCACCTCAGCCGAGAATCGAACCAGATAACCTCTTGCTGTGAGGTGGCAACTCTAACCGCTGCACCACCATGGTCGCCCATCCATTTCAATGTCTATAATCAAAAAAAGATCATCAATAAATCTCTTGCAGAATAAAATGTTCTTGTAATATTTGCTAAATATTTTTAATTCCTACCATGCTAATACGAGGTTAGCAAAGGCTGCGGCTGCACTAGCCCCCATTGCTAGCCCCTTACTTGCTTACAATAAGTTTTATCAAACAGAAAGAAATTTTCTAAAACTAGCGCCATCAGTGGGCAATGTACAAAAATGTCTTCCTCTGAGAAGTTGGTGTATTAGTCTAAATATAACCTTAAACAATTTATCCCTTTGCCTTGTGGAATACAAGTGTATAGGGAACATACATTAATGGTTAACATTTTAAGATTGTGATGACTATAATCATAATTTTTACAAAACTCCCTTAATTTCTCTAAAAAATACCACACATAATGTAAATAAATTGGTAATTTTGTACTAACGGATTAAATAAAACCTCCAAATACAAAGCAATGCCTTCACATTTATTATTGGGGGCAGATATTATCGGTCTAAATGGGGATCTTTTCTCATCCTCATGCAACTTGGGAATACCAAATAGTACTCCAATTGTAGGATTTTCTGTCAGTAAAAAATCATAAATTTCATAAGAAATATGACTGTTCATTAATTCATAGAGAATGACTTTTCTGAAAGGCATCTAAAGTAACATATATATTCATCAAAATTATTTAACATTTCTTTAATTTCACTTAAGTATGCATTACTTTCCATAATAACTAACCCACCCCCTTTATCTGCCCTCATAAATCTCAGATTAGTACAATTCCATAATTCAAACAATGTTTTTCTTTCATGTATATTTAAATTACAATATGGTCCTTTCACTTTTTACTTATAACATTCATGTAATTTTCACAACACTGTTCAAAAACATTTAAGGTATTAATGAGAGGTGGATTAAAAATGGATGGTTTACGCAATTTGTTTGGCATGTTAATTCCATTAAACAAATACTTCAAATTCAATTTTCATGTAAATAATTTAAGCTCTACAGTGCTTTTAATAACATCAGTTCTAAGGCTCAAAACAAAATTCATTCCTAATTTCAAAATATCAACATGTGCACTGTTTAGCTCAAATACAGACAAGTTTATTATATTAGTTTCTGTACTCACTGGTACAGCGTATTCTAAAAAGTTAGAAAATACGAAGTTCCACAACCACTGCACCACTATTCACCAAAGCAACGAAGTTCACTTATGAAAACCAATTTATTGTTACAAAAAACAGACTTAGCGCTTTCACCATTAAAATGGCATCCTCAGAGTCATTTGAAACACTGAAAACTTGCACATTATATATCCACACCCCCACTGATTAGTCATGACATCATAATTAGTTAATTAAAATTGGTTAAAATAAAACTCAAAAAGCTTGTTTTTAACAACTAAAAATGCTTGTAAACAATATGCTTGTGGAAATAACTATTAAACCCCCCCACACACATATTCATAAGTTACACATATATTCTTGTTAAAACTGTGTAGTAAAACATTCAACATGTGACAATTTGCTTGAATGTGCTAACAATTCCTATTGAATGTAGTATAGTAATACACTTAAATAATAGCTGACTTGTGTTTCAAAATAGGTTTAAGGGAAATGTTGTCATTAAGACCAGGGTACCTCATAGCGTTTAATCGCAATTGCCATTCAGTTTCTAAAAAGGCTACCCTGTTTTTTATGTCTCCCCCTGCCTCATGGTGCACTCTGTCAACTACAAAGAACAAAAACTTACTAAAATTGGGACAATGACTGATGTGCAAAAACAAAGCATTATGCACATCTTTTTTCTTGATTGACCTAGTATGTTCCATAATCCTGTCCTTGTGCTTTCGTGTGGTCATTCCTACATAGAAAGCATTACAGGACATGCAAGAAGCCACATAAACTAAATTCTTGGTGTTGCAACTACAAATTCCTGGACAAGCTATAGTTCTTCCAAAACCAAGTACACAAATGTAGGCCCCTTCTGCAATAAATCTACAACATTTACAAGATCCACATTTGGTCATTCTGGATTTGACATACCTACCATCCTTCTTCAAAATTGTTTTAACATTTTTTCCTTTACTGAAAACAATCAGTGGCTTGTCACCAATCACCCTTTTTGTATCAATACTCAGTGCGTTAATCCACACACTCCTCAAACAAGCACCAATCTTGTCTGATTTGTCATTAAATTTCAAAATAAAGGCTGAACCATCCATCCTATTGTCCCCTTTGGTCCCCTTTGCAACCATCAAGTCAGAGTCACCAATTGTTCTAAGAACTGGCGAATAAATAGACCTTCTCTTTTTATACACTTCCCTTTTGATTCTCAACAATAACTCCAAAGGGTAACCTCGGTCCAATAACAGACCAATCAATTTGTAGATTTCTTTCCTAAATACCTCGTCATCACTGACAAGTCTGGAAATATGCACCATTTGGCCCTTAGCCACCCCTTTTCTCTGGTGGAAGGGGTGACAACTCCCGAAGTGCAACAGTGAGTTCGAGTAACTGTCTTTCCTAAAGATGGTACTCGTTAAGCCAGATGATTCTTTGACTAAGGTAATATCTAAATAATTGATGCAACCCATGTTCCACACATACGTAAACTTAAAAAATTCCGTGGTGGAACCAAGATGCTCAACAAATTCACCAGCACTAGATTCATCACCGTCCCATAAAATCAGTAAATCATCAAGAAACCTGTTGTACATCACAATTTTTTGCTTAAATTTTGAGGGAAATACATGAGCTCTCTCCCATGCATTTCGCACCCATAGCAACCCCAGATCGTTGCTGATAAACCTCACCCTCAAATTTCATAAAATTGTTTTTGAGAACTATTTCCATGAGGTCATAAAGCAAATGAATCTTCCCCTTGTCAACAGATTTGCTAGCATTAAGACTATCAAAAAACATTTCCAAACCTAGTTCCTGTGGAATGACTGAAAAAAGATTGACTACATCAATAGTCAAAAAACCAAAAGAGTTGACATAGTTTTTGCATCCCCTTAGTCTTTCCAAACAATGCCACGAGTCTCTCAAAATGTGAGAGACTTCTCCCAATGCTGATTTAGAATATTCATCAACGTATGCTGCAAGTGGCTCTGTTTTGGACCCCCTAGCGGCGACGATTGGTCTAAATTGTAATTTGTCTGTCCCTTTGTGAACCTTGGGGATACCAAAGATATTGGGCATTGTAGGAAACTTTACAGTCAGGTAGTCATATTCAGTTTCACAAATAACACCCTGATATAGTGCATCCAATAGAAATAAATCAATCTTCTGGTATGCCCTATTAGTTTCATTGACAGAAACCCTGGTGTAAGTACTATCATCTTCAAGAAGCTCCATCATACTTGAAATATAATCAATCGTATTCATAAGAACCATGCCCCCACCTTTATCAGAAGAAGTTAATGGAGAATGACCTCAGGAGGATTTGTTTGAATAAAAGTGCCATTCCTGACAATTTATCTGTTGATGAGAGATTGGTTCTTAAGGAATTGAAAACCTCTAGGCACATTAGATGTATGAAACCTGATAAAGGTGGGGGCATGGTTCTTATGAATACAATTGATTATATTTCAAGTATGATGGACCTCCTTGAAGATGATAGTACTTACACCAGGGTTTCTGTCAATGAAATTAATAGGGCATACCAGAAGATTGATTTATTTCTATTGGATGCACTATATCAGGGTGTTATTTGTGAAACCGAATATGACTACCTGACTGTAAAGTTTCCTACAATGCCCAATATCTTTGGTATCCCCAAGGTTCACAAAGGGACAGACAAATTACAATTTAGACCAATCGTGGCCGCTAGGGGGGGTCCAAACCAGAGCCACTTGCAGCATACGTTGATGAATATTCTAAATCAGCATTGGGAGAAGTCTCTCACATTTTGAGAGTCTCGTGGCATTGTTTGGAAAGACTAAGGGGATGCAAAAACGATGTCAACTCTTTTGTTTTTTTGACTATTGATGTAGTCAATCTTTTTTCGGTCATTCCACAGGAACTAGGTTTGGAAATGTTTTTTGATAGTCTTAATGCTAGCAAATCTGTTGACAAGGGGAAGATTAATTTGCTTTATGACCTCATGGAAATAGTTCTTAAAAACAATTTTATGAAATTTGAGGGTGAGGTTTATCAGCAACAATCTGGGGTTGCTATGGGTGCGAAATGTGCCCCTGTGTTTGCTAACTTAGTCTTGTTAGCATGGGAGAGAGCTCATGTATTTCCTTCAAAATTTAAGCAAAAAATTGTGATGTACAACAGGTTTCTTGATGATTTACTGATTTTATGGGATGGTGATGAATCTAGTGCTGGTGAATTTGTTGAGTATCTTGGTTCCACCACGGAATTTTTAAAGTTTACGTATGTGTGGAGCATGGGTTGCATCAATTATTTAGATATTACCTTAGTCAAAGAATCATCTGGCTTAACGAGTACCATCTTTAGGAAAGACAGTTACTCGAACTCACTGTTGCACTTCGGGAGTTGTCACCCCTTCCACCAGAGAAAAGGGGTGGCTAAGGGCCAAATGGTGCGTATTTCCAGACTTGTCAGTGATGACGAGGTATTTAGGAAAGAAATCTACAAATTGATTGGTCTGTTATTGGACCGAGGTTACCCTTTGGAGTTATTGTTGAGAATCAAAAGGGAAGTGTATAAAAAGAGAAGGTCTATTTATTCGCCAGTTCTTAGAACAATTGGTGACTCTGACTTGTTGGTTGCAAAGGGGACCAAAGGGGACAATAGGATGGATGGTTCAGCCTTTATTTTGAAATTTAATGACAAATCAGATGAGATTGGTACTTGTTTGAGGAGTGCGTGGATTAATGCACTGAGTATTGATACAAAAAGGGTGATTGGTGACAAGCCACTGATTGTTTTCAGTAAAGGAAAAAATGTTAAAAAATTTTGGAGAAGGATGGTAGGCATGTCAACTCCAGAATGACCAAATGTGGATCTTGTAAATGTTGTAGATTTATTGCGGAAGGGGCCAACATTTGTGTACTTGGTTTTGGAAGAACTATAGCTTGTCCAGGAATTTGTAGTTGCAACACCAAGAATTTAGTTTATGTGGCTTCTTGCATGTCCTGTGATGCTTTCTATGTAGGAATGACCACACGAAAGCTCAAGGACAGGATTATGGAACACACTAGGTCAATCAAGAAAAAAGATGTGCATAATGCTTTGTTTTTGCACATCAGTCATTGTCCCAATTTTAGTAAGTTTTTGTTCTTTGTAGTTGACAGAGTGCACCATGAGGCAGGGGGAGACATAAAAAACAGGGTAGCCTTTTTAGAAACTGAATGGCAATTGCAATTAAACGCTATGAGGTACCCTGGTCTTAATGACAACATTTCCCTTAAACCTATTTTGAAACACAAGTCAGCTATTATTTAAGTGTATTACTATACTACATTCAATAGGAATTGTTAGCACATTCAAGCAAATTGTCAAATGTTGAATGTTTTACTACACAGTTTTAACAAGAATATATGTGTAAGTTATGAATATGTGTGTGTGTGTGTGGGGGGGTTTAATAGTTATTTCCACAAGCATATTGTTTACAAGCATTTTTAGTTGTTAAAAACAAGCTTTTTGAGTTTTATTTTAACCAATTTTAATTAACTAATTATGATGTCATGACTAATCAGTGGGGGTGTGGATATATAATGTGCAAGTTTTCAGTGTTTCAAATGACTCTGAGGATGCCATTTTAATGGTGAAAGCGCTAAGTCTGTTTTTTGTAACAATAAATTGGTTTTCATAAGTGAACTTCGTTGCTTTGGTGAATAGTGGTGCAGTGGTTGTGGAACTTCATATTTTCTAACTTTTTGACCCTGGTTTGGGTTGCTGTATGGGTTGTTGAGTATTCTAAAAAGTCCCTTGCACTCCATGTCTTGTTGTATTCTGACTTGTTAACCGACTTCTCTCCTGACCATTCTTGTAGTTTTTGGAACCATTTGTAGAATTCTGCTTATTCGGTGAATACAAAGGTAAATCTACTATTTCTTCAACAAGATTCATGATTTGGTTTTCTTCTCTACTAGGCAATGATCTTGGTATACTGACGTCATCTCCTTTAGAAGTCTTGCTAGCTTCTACAGGCATGTCAGTATTTGATTTGGTATTTAAAGTCACAGGACCACTTGAGGCGGCTAATACAAAGTTATTCTTGGAACTAGAATGTAACTCGGAAGTCTCCACATATGCTGTCTTATTAAAATAAGCTAACTAATTTGTCTCTCTGCAGTTTTTTAAGTTTTCAGGTCACTATACTTCTTTCAAACATTTCCACAGTAGAAATCACTTCCTCATATTCACGTCTCAGACTTGGAGAAAGTCATAACATTTCACTTATAATAGAGTCTCTCTCTATTATTTTCAATTTAATTTTAGACATGATGTCACTGTCATTCCTAATAAGCATTTTTAACAATTCCAGTCCAGTCTTATTAAAAAAATCTATTAGTTCACTGTAAAACTCATCCTCCAAGTATACACCATTTGGACATATAAATAATCTCAGTTATTTGGGCATGATACCCTCAGAGATACACTTTTCAAAATATTTATTTTCCACAACTAAGGCACAGTACTTTTTAAGGAATTTTTCAATTTCAAATAAATGTACTCTAAAATCTTTTATATTAACTTTATTACAATTTCTTTGTTATAGTCACTGAAAGGATCATAATTGTAATTAAGCAATGCAGCCGCATTTTGAAACATGTTAATGTTGGTTACCTGCCCAAGCTGTGCCAACCGGTGAAAACTTCCATTCATTTCAATGACAGTCCTTTCTTCTTATTCATAGCTGGTTGACTCTATAATTCTGACTGTATCTCTCCAACCAAAATATTGCTTATGTTGAACAGATAAACTCTCCAGTGTTTGATTAATTCCATTCAATTTGGAAATGAGAATTCTCAACATATTATCTTGCGTTTCAGAAATGGAGTGCAGGAAAGTATCCAGTAGTTCATCCTCACTGCCTGTACATGGCCATCAAGCTCACAGAAAATAACCAAAAAAACGTAAACCAGGATGAAAGTTAAGTGGTATATAACAACCAAAAACAATATTACAAAAACCACTAAAAAATTGGCAGAAGAACTATAATAAATGAACAAGCAAGAGAATACGTATTAGCGTAAAAACACTTTTAATCATATGCTTTCATCAACACTGACTTCTTCAGAAACACTACATAGACACTGCAGCTTTCAATATTTAAAACACATATATCCAATAAAAATCCATCATCAATTAACAGCAAATATCCCTTTAATTTGATTAAAGAAAAATATATAGAAATAAGAAAAAAATAAGACAAAATAATACCATATTTAAAAAGCATTATAATAAATTAATAAAACATTACTAAATAATGTAATAATAATGTAATGTAATAAATCAACAAAAAATGATTAGACCATGAGACTAACTCCACTACCAGATCCATGGCTGCCAGATCCACAGGAAAGACCAAATGCAATGTTTGTCTATATTTGTGTTTTGCAGAGGTAATCACCTGAGCAAATCCAAAACCTTTCATCATGCAGTTAAATGTATGGGCAGAAGCCACTGTTTTGTCATTAACAACGAAATTAAAGTCACCTAGCACCGTAACATGTTGGCAACCCAAGACTGAGTCTACAAGAAAGTCAGTGAACTGTTGGAGGAATGTCCTTGCAGTACCTGGTGGATGGTAGATGAGAAGAAATCTACAGTTTGCTCCTGTAGCAAGAACATGTCCAAAATAATAGGTCTGTCTGGGGTCCACCCTGGTTGATCTGAGTTTATTATTACTAAAAACAGAAACCCATCCCCCAATCCTACCCTCTCCTAGGGCAATTTATCGAGATATCATTTGAACACTAATATTCTCATCTAGCAAGTTTCGGTTATAAATGCAAGGTCAACATCATATATCAAGAGCAAAGACAGTCTTATTATGTATTGCATTACAATACAGATCTCCAAGAGGGGTCAATGGAGAGTGGGTCCTTGCAGCTTACCCATGATTGTTCATAGACAGGAGCTTTGTCAGGTGGCCTCAAGGAAGAAGTGCTGGGCCCTCTGCTCCAGTACAGGCATATGCCCAGGACAGTTGACTTAAGGTCAGGGTTGAAGTCCCTCCAAATATCTAAGCAGTTGAAAAACAGAAGAGGTAGTTTAAGTGACATAAAAGTCTACAGGGCAAATAAGATGTATCTGTTATAGTACAAATCAACCCCAGTTCAGTTACAGAGTACACCTAAAAGTCTAAAACTGCAACAGCAGTCTCAAAAATTAACACTATTAAGTGAAACAAGATGTAGACCTAAAAGTCTTTTAAAACCTTCTCTTTAAAATTAAACACTATCAAATCAGTATAGTAAAACTGTAACTCCATAAATTAAGAAAAAACACAGAACATGATAATCAAATGACTATCAAAGCCATTATATTAGTGCCTAATTGAATCAGTACATTCCTTGGAAAAAAGCATATAAAAATTAAAGCAAGACAATGACCCTAAAAAATGCAGTTAAGCCAGGCAAATGTAGTGCTGCAGATAATCCTACAACAAATTTGAGGTGTTAATGATGAGTCTTTTTGAGTAAATTCATTCCAATATTATGAAAAAAAAAAGAAAGTTCAGCAAGTTATTTATAGTGCGTAGAGTGCAGTATGACGCACTACAAGACTTTCCCTCCATCTCCTACTCCTTTCTCTTGGTATCCCAAAGTGGAGATAATCAACCTGCCAAAAAGCTATTCCATCACCTTCAGTTTACTTCATGGGTCCCAAGTAAGGGATGGAAGCCCACCTCAGGTAGAATCAAACTAGAGGTGATAAAACATCCTTAAAATTCTGGTCCACAATGTTCCAGCACAAAACTCATTGTCCCAATCCAGCCATCAGACCTATTCGCTTATCTCTACACTCAAAGATGAAAGCAACTTAACTCACAGTGTCAGAATGCTACAAAAAGAATCCTATGGAAACAGCATTTAGAGTTCTTATTCTCTGTGTCTTGTGCCTGAGATAACTGATGCCCCAGGAAACATAATTAATTTCTTTTGGGAGCCTTTAATCTTACCTTCAGTCTTATGAACATCCAAATTGTCCCCCACACTTTCAATATTTATTGGCCACTCTTTCACACTAACATCAAGTCCTGCCCTGCTATTCTGTCATCTTTTCCTCTCTTGTTTGCATCACTTTTACCAATAGTTTTTTTTATAACCATAAAGCACTACTGTATAAATTGCTTTTGCCAGTAATCAGTTATTTGATTATGAGTTACCTACTTAAATCATTTTCATATGATTCACTGGTTTGTGGCCCAGTGACACAAAGACACTGTATCTGGCTACACTGCTGGCACTCTGAGTTTGAGACTGGATTCTGCTTTTAGGGCTAGCTGGGAGTTATAGAATGACGCAGCTTATGGTCAGCTCTCCCATCCCTGGGGAAAGGAGTATGAAAACCTAATGCTAGTGTGACTGCATGTTGAGACAAGGAATCTCTCAGTTCATCATGGGTTAATGCAGTGAACAGTAACTCTGTTGTGATGTCATTGCACTAGCTGTTTCCACAGCTAGGGAAAATGGCTGGCTGCCACCACAATGATGCCTCCCAAGCTCTACATTGATTACTCCCATCAGATGCCTCACCTCTTAGACTGAGTAGTGAGTAATTGTTAAGGATGATTCACTTTAAAGTCAAGGGGTCCACCTAGTAAAGGTTTACATCCAAGGAATCTGAAAGGAGCAATCTGGGGAATCTAGTCGATGAGCAAGTGAAGAAGTCGGGAGAGCAGCCTGAAGCTGCACCGGAAGTCACTGGTTTGTTCTTTTTATATTCACTGTTAAATTACTTCATTCTATATGTTATTCTCTGTGCAGTTCATATACTACCAGCAATTATTTTGCATGTCATGTTCAATGTATATAATTGTTGGTGTTCAGAATCACACTGGTTAAGCTGTTTTCCTGTAAAATTACTTAGTTCCTTTACTATGCAAACTTGTTAATGCTGCATTAGAAAAATAATAATTTATGCCAAAGTCAAACTGTATTATTTTTTTTTACCAAAACTAACACTGCATAGCATAGCTCTCAGTGTCTAAGCACAAACAATATGGACAAAGACAAAAATAATGGGGGAAAAAACTCAAGATAGGGATACATTTTAAATGTTACTCTTATAAATTTAGAATGCTGCAAGAATAAAAGTTTTGTGTTACCATACATTTTTCTGAAGGATATAAAGTCTGAAACTCAAATGTCTGTCATTATTTAGGGAATTCAGTCCTCACTGATTTGCCTGAAAAATGCAGAAAACTACAAATTTTGAGGAACAGGTAAAAAATATGAGGCAAAAATCTGGACATTCTGTGAAAATCTGGACAGTTGAGAGGTATGTTGCATAGTGTTCTCCTGTATTACCAATTATTAACCCTAAAACCTCTGTATAATCATATTGATTTTTTTTCATAAAATCAGTTTTATTCTGAAAATTAAAATGTATAATGTTTAATTAGCAGTACATAACCTCTTAATGTTGAGAATTTGCCTTGTTTTGCTTTTAAGAAACATGCTTCCAAGCATAATTTGCTAGAGTGTTTCCTTGTACAGCCAGTATATAGTCTCCTGTATGTGAAAATGTCTATTTCTTTAATTCAACCATTCACTCATTTGTACACTGAAATCATATTATGTAATTTTTTGTATGTTTTTATATGCATACCTTCCTAGACTGAAGGTAAGATTGATGGCTCCCAAAAGGGATGAAGTGTGATTCCATTACGTTTTGTCAAGTCTCAAGTCACTGAAAATTCAACTGTTTAAAAAAAGTGAGACAAAGCTTCAGCTTGTCTGAACACACATTACTGATGCCTTTCTTTCCTTCCAGAGGAAACAAACAAAATAACATTTCCTTTGCATCTACTTTTTCATAAGACATCTATAACTTTTGAAAAGTATGCTTAAAAATGAATGCTTCGCTCATACATACTTCCATTAAACCTTTACAGCAGCTAATTACCAAGTCATATATACTTTCTTAAATCTTTCACAATGAATGAGCAAAATCAGGAATATTTTAAATTCCTTTTATCGTGTTTAACTGAAAGACATCTTGCTGCAACTTTTTGGCAGCTAAGAATATTATGTGTTATATTATTATATGTATTTTGGAAATGGTGGATATCTTATTCCATGAATTAACTACAGATGAAGTCATTAAAATATGCGACTAGTTATACTTATAGCTCTTTCCTAATGAATATAAAATCTATATTATTGGAGTCTTATTTGGATGGCAATTTTATTTTTGGTTTTCATAATGAAAATATTTAAGGATTTAGATGAGATAAAAAAGAGATAGAGTTGGTCCTGATATGAATACATCTAATCCAAATATGCTTTTCAAAGAAACTTCAGTAATAAACCAAAACATTTTTTTTAATCAGGACAGGCAGTATCAACATTTTAAATGGTTTTCATAATGAAAATATTTAAGGATTTAGATGAGATAAAAAAAGAGATAGAGTTGGTCCTGATATGAATGCATCTAATCCAAATATGCTTTTCAAAGAAACTTCATTAATAAGCCAAAACATTTTTTTTAAATCAGGACAGGCAGTATCAACATTTTAAATGGTTTTCATAATGAAAATATTTAAGGATTTAGATGAGATAAAAAAGAGATAGAGTTGGTCCTGATAAGAATACATCTAATCCAAATACGCTTTTCAAAGAAACTTCAGTAATAAGCCAAAACATTTTTTTTTTAATCAGCACAGGCAGTATCAACATTTTAAATGGAGGAAGGAACTTTAGAAATTCCAGCTTACTTCCCAATATTATAAATTTTAAATGCAGGATGCCTTTTAAGACAAGATGAAGTCCGTGTTCCTTTCACATTTACAAAACTGGCTATTTTGCCTTTTGCTCCTCTTACAAGTGATTTCCCCATACTTTATGTTGAGAGCTGGCTGGTTATTTCTGCAACTAAATTGCCAGCCATAGTTTTAGATAAGTGAGTTACAAAGCTGGCATCTTTAAATGCTGTAACAGAGTTTACTTTAAGCCCATTCCATATCCATTTCCCATTTACTTCTTTGTAACAGGTATATAATGGCCTTCTATTTAATTCAGGAATTACTGGTCAAGAAGGCATTCCATTGTGCTTCCCTGAATGAAAGTGGGAAATGATTCTACTCCATATTCTTTCTAGTTTCAGAGAAGATGGACTGTAAAGATCTGTTCTAAAGATGTCCAGTATGAGCAGGTCCATGAAATTCAAACATTTCAGAATATTAAACCTACAGTATGTACTACAACTTTTGCATCAAAGGGGCTTTGTTGGTGACTCTAGACTCATGTGAAAATAAAAAAAATTCTTATTTTTATAGGAAATAATTACTTACAGTTCATCTCTGTACCCTTCGACTTTCTTTTGCTGTTATAATATTAACTCAATGGCTAGCTCCAGTACTAGCTTACACTAAAACTCAATATGTATGTGTGGGGGTATTTGCATGTGTGTGTCACATTTACCATTACTTCCATGGCTGCTTCATGTCAGCAGACGTTGCCTATGATCTGCTTAAAAAGTATCAGGATGACCCTATGTTTTTCAGCTGACTGGGATTTGAGTGTCAGTCTATGAAGCCCATTCTCTCAGATTAATAGTTTTTATGCACCATCCTGAATTCAACATTTCAAAAGGTTTTGCTTTCTTAGCACAAAACAGGATACATGCTGAGATCTTTTCAGCAGGCCATTCTTCTGTCATTGGGATTCTTGTCTTTGGAAAAATTCTGATTGTGGAAGATACCAGGATCTACATGAAGGAAAAAAAAAACAGCGGGACCATAGAAATCTTTAGGATGCTGGTAAAGATTCATGCCCTGTCATGAACTTAAACTGGTAGATTTGCAAATTCTGTTCAGTCTAGCAGTCTCTGCAGCCAGCATACCAAATAGCTCCTAATTATTATTCATTCATTTATTTATTGGCATTTGATTACTGGGAAAGTCAGACTGGTATGAGCCCATTTTCAATGAAGGCCAGGGCAGAAAAGCTCCAGAGTATTACAAACACTTTAAGAACAATAGTTTTACAGCTTTGAAAATAATAGAAAAGACAACTACAATTTAAATAATTATACTAAATTAGACATAATATGAAAAGACTGGTTAACAACAGATAGAAGTTATATGACAATTATTTAATATTTAGAGAAATTTTAGCCCGGTTTATAGAGAAATTAATGGTAAGTTAGTACAATACAAACAGAAACTGCAAAATGAAGTGAGAGAAAAGCAGGCTATGGTATATTTTGAGAGAAAGCCAGGGGATAGAAATTGAAAAAAGTAAGGAAGTGAGGGAAGAAGGGAGAGTAAGGAGGTATAAGATGTGAATTTGTTCACATTTAGGGATGTAGTTTATCCTGGTGTTGAGCAAGAACACAGCCAGCTTTTGGCTAGGAAGTCTTTCAGAATGGTTTTGAAGGATGGGAGGGAGGGTATTGATCCGATGGATGCAGGTAAGGAATTCCAGTACAGACAGTTATAGATGCTCCCTTAGTTTGGGGAGTTCATTTGTGTAGTTTACAATTCTAGGTCATCTGCTCCCCTTCACAAGTAAAAACACACGTCAGCATGAAAGAAATTATGGCCATTCTCCAAGCTTAACTGTGTCTTTAGGCTGTAATGAAATTAGATATTCTCCATTTCACCACAGAAAATAATGTAATGATGTGGTACAAACATGAAGAGCCTCATTTCTATCCATTGTTCAGATTAGCCATGATAGTCTGAGAACAAACTTTACCTTTGAACATGACACTGAATTGTTTCATCCCCTCTCAAATGAATACTTTGTCATCGATGGAAACTCAACAATGCAGTGTTCACTCACTTCAGTGGGAGAGTCACCATTTGACACATCTGTTTGCATCTCATCAAAATCACTGCTTACAAATGTTTTGTACTCTATGTCCCTACTCAAACTCTGGAAACTGGCTACAGATGCTTTGAGCTTAAATTTGAGTCAATATTTATTTTGTATATTTCTTCTGATCAATCTTATTCAGAAAGAACATTTGAAAGCAAAAAAGAAAGGGGGCAAATTTCATACTAATAGCTCCATTTTAGCAAGAACAACACTGAATTTTCCATGTGTAGCTAATGGCACACCATAAAATCTTTCTAGCATTGTTATGGTGAGGAGAATACACACGTACTGTTGTAGCCACAAGAACACTAGAAGAAACATTTTCTGTACCACAACACATTTCTTTTTGAACTATAAAAAGATCATAGGTGTGTTTGACAATAATACACACTGATAGTGTTAATGATTCTGTATTCTAGTTTACTACAAAAAGGCCCTTTTTATGTAAGTTCCTTACATACAGCATGTTTGAAGGTTACTTTTGAAATTGATCCTATAATTAAGTATAGTATATAGATCTGTACTTTACCATATTAACATTAGAGAACCCATGATAGCATGACTGTTTATTGTTCAAACGCTTAGTTATGTATTTATTTGTGTATTTGTCTATTAAAATTTTATTTTTGTGTTTTATATGTGTTTTTTTTGCTCACTTTTATTTAAAATAGTATGGTCACCTTGTTTTCCTAATGTAACTCAAAAATTCTGTGTTTAGTTAAAAAAATCTACCTAAAGTGGCCTCTTGTAAATGCTATACAAATCGAAGCATAACTTAAATTACACATTCCTAACATCTCACCCTCCTCTTAATGCTAAAGTAAAAGTGCTGTATATGCTTCCTTATTCAAAGTCTTCAGTCACCTATCTACTGATTAACCATTCCCTCTCAGTAACTACAACACAGACTGCATCATGCCATATGAATAAATGACTAGAAAATATACTAATGGCAGTACTGAGTTTTATCCATTAATTGTCAAGGTCACCATCTCAAAACTAGAAAGCAAGGCATTTATAACTTACTCAGTAGATAAGCAGCAACTTCCTTACTCAGCCATACATCCTGAAATGTTTGTTTGTGTCTTTCGGCTTTTCCCGGTTAGGGGTCGCCACAGCGGAACTCCGGTCCACTAATGATTGGCAGTTGATTTTTACGTACCGACTTGCCAGGCCTGACGCACAACCTTCAATGAAGGTACGCCCATTCACGCATGTCTCCACGCAGAAGACGCTCTAGCTGAGAATCGAACCGGACAGCATCTTACTGTGAGGTGACAACACTACCGCAGCACCACCACCGCGGGTCCCCATACATCCTGAAATATGGGTCTTAAAAATGAATACTAATTTATGGGCAAAACTTGACTGTGGACACCATTCTTAGAAGATAACATCACATGATGCAAATTAAAAGAAAACCAAGGAGAAATACAACTCTCAGCTCTCAATTTCTTCATGCAAGTAGCAGGGACTAAGCTTTATATTAGAGAGACCCTCTTAAAATATTGATATTACTCATTTAGACAGTTGATAAATGAAACTGCATGTTCACACTTTTCTAAATAATATTAGAAGTAGTAATGACTGCTATTAGATAGGGACTGTATTCCTCACAATGTTGACAAAAATCAGAAAATTTATGAGAAACATAGCAAAAGTTTGAGGCAAAAATCATGAGTGTATGTATCTAAAAATCTAGGACATCTAACTGCTATGGTGGAAAGAACATATTTTAGAAGTAAATCAGAGAGTACAGAAAAACAAAGTAAATCCTACAAAGAACTAATAACTAGAAGGTTAACGTGGATAGGGAGTGACAGTGAAAAAGTCAGCAATACTGAAAAATATATTTCTGCCCCATATTTACAAAAGAGAAAGGAAAGGCAGCCAAACCACAAAAACACACAAAAGGGCATATTTACAACAGGATGACAGAAGCCAGTCCATTCACAAAATAAAAAGAAAGTATTTTAAGAGTGAAGGTGGGGGGAAAAAAATGTATTTGTTAATCAAGTTACCAAAATAGCTCAATGACCCTTTTAGACGTGACATAACTCAAGGGCGCAGTTACGCAAAAATCCTTTGCAGTATCAAAATATAAAATATAGGTGTGCAATTATAATCACATTCTTCTCTTTAAATTTGGCTGAAATATATTAGTAGCACTTATATAATTAGTTTGGGTACATATTAAAATTCCAAGAACAGTAATTGAGATCCATAGGATAGTGGAACTGAAAGTGTGAATGTGGAAGATAAGGCACTATGACAGAAGTTGGGGTATCTCAGAGTATTCTTCGCACTCCAAGGAATAGTAGTCTTTGAAGCAGTATTAATAAAGTAGCAGGGGAATGAATATCAGCTAGGGTCTGACTCTCAGTTTAGTTTTTTTTAATGTTGGAATTAACAGGATTAAGTCTTACATTTCTGTATGGAATCATTGCAATTCTTCAGTAAAGTAACACATAAGTAAATATAGTTCCAAAATAACATATACAAAGAAAAAATACAATTCAGCCTATGGTGCCTTATTATGTAAAATTATTCCATAGCTGTTATTAGCACAGTATGTAAAAGTTATAATAATGACAAACACTTATCAAGTTAGTATTTCCATTTATTGCTTAGCTTGTCAGTTATTGTTTCAAATTCAGCCATTTACTTGCAGTACTGATATCTGTAGGATTCTATTAAATGGTCTTGCAGTTTATTTCTGAACAGCTGCAGATTTTGAATATCAATAATTTGTTGTTGGAGATGACTCTGTATTGTAGGGGCATTTTATTTAAATGTGTTCTCATCTATATCCATCTTGAAGGCTATTTTATTAGTCTGAGGGAGTCACTATTCATGTACGAATTCTAAACTAATCAAGGGTAAACCTATTAACACCACTGAGCATTTTGTGAGAAAACATGGAAGATTATGGCAGCATCTGAGGACTAGATATAAGGACCTGTGTGATTACACTTCAAAAATGGGAAATGTAAAAGAAAACTAGAGACCAATTAGTCTGAGTTCAGTGGTGGAGAAACTGATGAGCTGACATATGAAGGAAAGAAAGGGACAAAAACAAAACCCAAACCAGTCCGTTTGACTTTTTACAGTGGGACAATTACAATCATCCTAAAACTGAGTTTGAGTTCTTACAGATAACCAGGGCCTAAGATTCAATGTAACAAAAATTTACAGTAGAAAAATCATGCCTGATAAACTTCACAGGTACCTTTGGGATATTAAAATAACAGACCACAGAAAGGCTATAGATATCATCTGTCCAGAATTTAAGTAAACATCAAACATAGACCCATACACAATACCAATATGCAAACAGAGTATCCTTGGAGTGAGTCTGAATTTGGGTTGTACTGAGCAATCTGATAAAGTTTTAGAAATATGAAATCTGGGTAGCTGAAATGAATTTTTTGGGGGAAAACCCCACTGATGCTCAATCTGACGTCCAGCCACTCCTTTGTGAATACAGACATTCTTCAGTTCACTGTTTTTAACGTTTTAGCACTTTCCAGTCATGCAGTCAAGCCAAGAAACATCCATGCTTCAGACTGAACTGCTCTTCGAGTTGAATATTTGTGGGCACAGCTGATGCAGCCATGGTTTCAGAGTGTTATCCTGATTTAACATTTTCACAGATAACAAGAAACAGAGTAATAATAAAAGGCTCTAATGAAAAAATGTTTATCTCCTTATAGGTAGTGTTAATCTATATAACAATACCAGTAGATAGGGTGGAGGAGATGGAGTGAGAAGGGGGTTGGCAAATTTGGAGGAATGTGCAAGTACATGTCAGCTTAGAATGAATGTAAAGAAATACAAAGCAATGTACCCAGTTAACAAAATCCAGTGGAAGACTATGTACTGGAGTGGGGTGAGCCATTAACAAGAAAAATGGAAATGACCTGAGTTTAGCTGTACTGGATAATCTGAAGACAGGTAACCGATGTAAGACAGCAATAAGAACCCTAGAGAATTTCAGAAAGCAATGACAAAAGCAGAAATTTAGATTAATTTTAAATGTGTGCTTACTCTCACCAGTTACTCTTCTGTCCTTTGCAGGTATTCCAGTAACATATCTTGGTCAGTTGATTACTCTGTCAAAAAAGTTTTCTATCCAATTTCTAACTAAGGTGGAGATAAAAAAATAATAACAAAATGAGCAAACATAATTAAATGCATACAATTCAATGGCATATATCTATATTAATTGTTAGAATTGCAATCATGGTAGTAGAATGGCACATTATTTATGAATGGCACTCCAGAAAATACTCTTAATATACGTATGTTGAAAATTATGGTTATATTCATGCTGGCTTGCACTGAATGAGGAATTGCCTAGAATAAATTAGAAATAATTTTTTTCTCATTTGGTGTGCTCTATACAGGTCTGTAGAATCTATCTTTTAAAAGCATAAAAAGGATTGACAGATTGGCAACAAAATGGTGTGAGATCCACACTATAACACATATGAAGGAAGATCAAAAGATGCAAATAAGTATGCCCTAGATGAAGAAGAGATGTCAAAGAAACATTTGCGTATCTCAAAGTAATTGGTGACAAATAAATCAACATCTTTCAGAAGAGATGTACTGAACTGAATGACACAGTTTCTGTTTTAGATCAGAGAAAAGATGATTTAGATATACTAAGACTTTAGTATCTTTTCATAAAAAGTGTGGTATGTTTATGGTAAAACTCTGTAATGCATCGTAGCTTAATGGAAATAGACTGCTGTTTTGCTATGCTAAGAAACAATCATGTCAGGCAATGTGGTCATGTCTGACAATGATTTCTCTGTGTTTTTTTTTTTGTAACTTACATTAACAATTGTTTCTTGCTCTGAGTTGGGTTGGCGGGCTGAAAATAAACTGCATATATTATGGTTTGTACCATGCAATGGATAACTGAGAATATAGACAGAACTGCAGAATATTAGGATTGTGATTATTCCACAAAAATATGCAGTTTTCCTTCAGATTTGAAGAACCTGAAGAAAAAAGAAGTTATGTACTCACCATAACGTTCCATGTAAGTTGTTCCATCTCACCTTCATTCTTCACTGATGGGTTCGGGGCCGATCCTTGGCACCAACACGGCCGACTAGTAAGCTCAAAGTTCTCCAGTAGCTTGAGACCCAACCCCTTATCCCACAATGCACTGCTGGAATTACCTCAGATCTTGTTTGCTGCGTACCATATAGAAGTACAATAATTATTCTGATTAGGAATGAAGACACATTGAAAAACCAGGATGAAGGCAGCCTCCAGGTCAACTGCCAGCCAGGAGGGGGAAGGAGGAAGGGACATGAGAATGAAGGCGAGATGGAACAACTCGCATGGAACGTTATGGTGAGTACATAACTTCTTTATGTGAAGTTGTTCAATCTCGCCGTTCATTCTTCACTGATGCGTAGCGTCCCTAGCACCCTGATCTTGGGTGGCTCACGGAGGTACACTATTCAGAACCATAGAACCAAATGATGCCCTGTCCCTTGAGGACTTATCCACTTTGTAATGAGTTATAAAAGTGTGAGGTTTAGACCATGTGGCTGCTGCACAGGTGTTGTCCAAAGGTAATTTGGCTTGAAAGACTGAAGAGGTAGAATGTGCCTTCACCTTACTAGACAAGGGCATGTTATGACAAGAATATGTGTAGGTGATACAATCAAACAGCCATTTAGACAGGGTTGTTTTGGCAACTGGTTTACCTTTCCTGGCCTCAGAAAAAGGCACAAAGAGCTGATCTGATTTCCTAATGTCTTTTGTTCTGTCTAAATAAAATCTAAGTTGTCTAGGAACATCAAGTTTGTGCAACATATATTCCAATTTCTTGGTGTGATTAGGGAAGAAAATGAGCAACTCAATGACTTGATTAATGTTACCCTCAAAACATTCTTTAGGCAAAAAGGATGGATTTGTCCTGAGAGATACTCTATCAGCATGGAAGACCATATAAGGGGGCTTGATGGATAGGGCTTGGAGCTCTGACACTCTGCGGGCTGAAGTGATGGCTACTAAGAAGATAGTTTTCCACAATAGAAATTTTAGTTCACAAGATGATGCAGGCTCAAAAGGAGGAAGAATGAGGCGAGATAACATAAAATTCAAATTCCAGGGGGGGTAAGGTGTCTTCACTGGAGGCCTCATGTAAAAAGAACCTTTTAGAAAAGCCTTAGACAATTGGTGAGCCATAATATTCAAACCATCGATTCCTAGATGGAAATTAGATATAGCAGCTAATTGCACTTGCACCATAGCAGCCGCTGCTCCTTTGTTGAAGATTTCTGTCAAGAATTGTAAAATAGAAGACAATGGCGCTTGGTAAGGGTCAATGTTGTGGGAAGAAGCCCAAATGGAAAATCTCTTCCACTTACTACGATACAATTTTCTAGTGGAAGGTTTATGGGAAGCCAACAAAATTTGACTAGTGTCATGGGAAAGATTATAAAGCCTGGCTATGGGGGGAATTGGAGCAGCCAAGCGGTGGATGAAGATTCCCTGACGGATGTGTCAACAAGTCCGGAACTGGGTCCAGGATCCCTGGTTCTTCCAGAATGTGATGGTAAAGAAACGGAAACCAAATCTGCCAAGGCCAATGAGGGGCTATAAGGATGATCATCTGTCCCAGCGACTTTATTTTCTGTAAGAATTTGGGTATCAGGGGAATTGGTGGAAATGCGTAGAGGAGACCCGGGGGCCAATCGTGGGCAAGAGCATCCCTCGGGGAGTGACCTGGTGTGGGAATCTGGGCAAAATAGCTTCTGCATTTGCTGTTGATATGACTGGCAAACAGGTCACAAGAAGGCTGGCCCCATTTGCGGAAGATCCTGTCTGCAATCTCTTGTTTGAGGGACCATTCATGGGGCAATAAAATTGCTCTGCTCAGTCTGTCCGCTAAGACGTTGGATTTACCTGGGATGTGCATTGCTAACAGAAAGTGCTGGGATGACACTGCCCACTGCCATACTCTGAGGCCTTCTCGGCAAAGAGGATAAGACTTGGTCCTGCCTTGCTTGTTCAGGTACCAGACCGCTGACATGTTGTCTGTCTGTATTGCAATTGTCCCTAGAGGAAGAGAGTCCTGAAAGTATTGCAATGCTACAAGTACTGCTCTCATCTCCAGAACATTGATATGCAGATGTGATTCTTGATCTGTCCATGTGCCTTAGGCAGTCTTTCACTGAAAAAGCCCCCCCCCCCACCCTATCAGGGAAGCGTCCGTGGTCACAGTGGCAACTGGAGGGGGGAGCATGAAGGGACGTCCTACTGTGACAATATAAAGACGCCAATCACCACTGAAGATTCTTCTTGCAGGAATTCGTTATCAGGATCATGTGACTCATTGTAAGTTCTTGGTAAGACCATTGCATGAACAGAAGCCATTGAAGGATTCTCATATGCATCCTTGCTAACAGGATTGCTAAAATAGCTGCCACCATCAATCCTAGAACTTTCAATACCTCTGCAGCTGGTGCTCTGTTCTTTGATATCAGGGACATGATATGTTGGTGAAGAATACAAATTCTTTCTGGTGGAAGACAAAGAGTGGTGGTTGACGTGTCTAATTCTGTCCCTATAAAAACAATATGCTGCGATGGCAACAAGGCAGACTTTTTGAAGTTGACTGTAATGCCTAGCCAATTGCAGAGTGTCAGAGTAGCCTCTCTCACTTGAAGAAGTTGATGCCTGGTGGTGGAGGTAAGGAGCCAATCATCCAAATACGGAAACACCTGGAATCTTTGATGCCTCTGGTGAGCCATGACTACTGCCATGCACTTGGTGAACACTCTGGGGGCTGTAGTGAGACCAAAGGGCAGAGCTCTGAATTGATAATGATCAGTTCCCAGCCAGAAATGCAGGTGATCTCTGGATGGCCTGGCCATCTTTATGTGGTAGTACGCATCCTTGAGATCAAGTCAAGTACATCCAATTGTCCTTCTCTAGAAATGGGAGTATGGACTGTAGCGTGACCATTCGGAACTTCTCTTTTCTCACAAATTGGTTGAGTCTGCTGAGATCCAAAATGGGTCTCCAGCCCCTGTTTTCTTTGGAACCAAAAAGAATCTTGAGTAAGTTCCGAATCCTGTTTGGTCTGCCAGGACTGGCTGGATGACTCTTTTTTTCTAGCAATCGGTGTACCTCTATTGCTGCTTGTTCCATGTGACTGGGTGGAACGTCTGGGATTTTTTTGACAGGATGGGGCTGGGTGGAGAACTGTATGAAATACCCGCTGGAAATGATACTTTGTACCCAAATGTCATTTGTTATATTTAGCCAGGCTTCTGGGTACAATGACAAGTGACCCCCGACTGCCTCCAGAGTAGAACAGCCAGGCCTCCCTTTAGGAGCGCTGGTAGGACTGACCAGAGAAGTGATCTCTGTCACCCTGGTGTTGCGAACCCCCTCTGCTGCGAGGGCGGCGTCTTCCATTGAAATCCCCTCCTCTGCCTCTGGAGGGGGGCTCTCCACATGTGTCTTGAAAGGCTCCTTGGGCTTTCTGGAACCACATATTTCCTCCCCTCTGACCTTTAGGAAAGGGTCGAGTGGGGGTAGAAAAACAAACTCCGACGGCAGACAGAGTCT
Source organism: Protopterus annectens (assembly GCF_019279795.1). Taxonomy (NCBI): domain Eukaryota; kingdom Metazoa; phylum Chordata; order Ceratodontiformes; family Protopteridae; genus Protopterus; species Protopterus annectens. Next base: position 1,230,866,761 of record NC_056743.1, on the reverse strand, counting down.
TTCCTTCTTGCTCACACCTGGTCAAAGTTTCCTTCACCTTTGGCCCAAACAAAGATGAGCCGTCAAATGGGGTATTAGTAAATGAAGACTTGAAGGGTTCCGCGAAGGAACAAAGTCGCATCCAGGCATGCCTATGAAGAGCGATTCCTGTACCTGCAGCTCTACTCGAACCATCAGCTGTGTAAGATACGAGAAGCATGGACGAGTTGACTATCAAATTCAGGGTAGAGAGCTGTGTGGCAATCTTGCTGGATGCAATCGTAGCTACAGCACCCTGAAGAGTATCTCCCAACTCTCTAAGGAGATCTCTCTGCAGTCTGGTAAAATGTGTCAAGTAGTTCAATGATCTGAGTGAGAAAGTCGCTGAACTGAACATGCGTTTCCCATATCTATCCATGATCCTAGATTCTCTGTTAGGAGGATGGATAGACGAGGAAGTCTCAGACATTTCCTTTTTGGTGGCTGCCGCCACCACCATGGCATCAACAGGGACTCCCTTGGTCAAAAAGGACTAATCCACGCGTGCAGAAATAAACTTATTAGGCCTCCTAGGAACAGGTTCCATAGATTCTGGTGACTCCCATGCCCTACGAGAGACCAGATCCATAAGCTCATCGTAGGTTGAGACTCAAACGCCTTCAGGAGAACCAACTCATCCTCAGTAGGGCTCTTGGACTGCCAATCACCCCTCTGCCTAAGAATTCCAAGAATCTCCACAAAGGAGATGTCCTCAGAGGGGGATCTAGGGGACACTTCTGATTCATCCAAGTCGGTGTCCGATGTGAGAGACTCCTGTGGGAGTCCAAATGCCTCCTCACGCATAATATCTTCCTGGGAACCTCTTCAAGGGAAACTTCTGGAGAGGTCTCGGAAGAGCAGGGAGCACCCTGTGGGGCTACCTGAGGCTCAGGGTCTCTACGCTTGGGATGACCGGAGGAAACAGGAACTGACACAGGCACTTTAGGGGAAGAAGAGGCCAGACCTTGAGATGAGGAAGTCTTAGGAGACAACAAGTGCCTCATGGCTTTGAATGCACCTCAGCTCCGATGAGAAGGAGTCGACAGATCCAACAGAGCTGCTATCTCCTCCCGCACAAAAGCCGTGAGCTCCAAGCCCGAGGTAGGAGCAGAGCTCATCCGAGCTGAGGCCCCAAAAGGAAAAGTCGGCACCGACAAGTTGGTGCGGCTATCCTCCTTGGACCCAACTGGAGAGTGTCGACTCCTAGAGTCCCCGGTCGGCACCGAGAATGTCTGAGCAGATGGTGCTGATGACACTGGAGCAGGTGTCAGCTCTAAGGGATCCACAATCATCAGGTCAGCCTCCTCCGGCTCCGAAGGTCCGGTATGGCTCGGAGGAGGAGTAGACAATTCAAGAGTAGTGGTCTTCAGTGCCGAAGGTTGGGTCTGAGCTGAGAGCAATTTAGCTAGGCCTGGTGCCTTTAAGAGTTTCTGAACCAGACAGTCCATATCCAGATCAGAAAGGCTGACAGAAGACCTGGAAGAGTGAACAGATGGAGCCGATTGGAGCAGTATCGATGGAGGTTTTTCGGCAACCAGTTCCAGAGCAGTGTCCCGGTTCTGAAAAGAACAGACTGTCTGCTCCAAAGGCAGTAGAGCCAAAGTCACCACACTTTCTGACCTTTTTCCTTTTTTTGACCTGGATTCAAAGGAAGATTTGGACGATTTGCTGCAACATCCTGGTCAGACAATGCCTCAGAAAAAGGGTGTTTGATAATACCCCTATCAATTAACTTCCTCTTCCTTTCTGCAAGCACTCTGGTGGAAAAGGAGTGTCAGACACTGCATGACTCTTACAGGTGCACCTCACCCAAACAGTAAACACACTGCACATGGGCATCCGTGACAGACATTTTCTGTCCGCAGTCTGGGCATTTTTTTAAACCCAAACCTTGGATGTTTTTCTTTCTCTTCAGACATTTCACAATATCCAATAAAATGGAACACACTGTTTAACTATGAACTATTTAAGAAGAAATCTAACCAACTCACACAATATACACACAGCCCAAAAGGGAAACTAATAACTATATCAAGATAAACAGGATTAAGTAATCCAATAACAAGAGTCCCAAACAGGGAACACTGACTAACAACTATAAGAAGAGATCCTAAGGCCAAAGGGCCAAAGGCAAAGAAAGATTTTACTGAGGAAAGGGGGATGAACACATAAAACAACTATTTACTAGCTAGTAATATCTAATATTATATAGTAATGAAAGATATATAAAAATTGAAATATAAAACTTGCTGAAAGTTGAAAACTCCCAATAACAGTCTCGAGCAACGCTGGAAACCAAGAGATCTGTGTCACAGCAAACTAGATCTGAGGTAATTCCAGCAGTGCATTGTGGGATAAGGGGTTGGGTTTTGAGCTATTGGAGAACTTTAAGCTTGCTAGTCGGCCATGTCGAACCCATCAGTGAAGAATGAACGGTGAGATTGAACAACTTCACATCATGTTTTTTTCTCTAAAAAAATCATGAAATATTAGATAAAGAATGGCAGAGTCCTGGAATATAACTGACAAGTACAGAAGTAAAACAGACCAAAGAATCTTGGACAGAGGGACACAATCCTATGATCACAAGCAGCTAAAGAGAACATAGGGTTTCCTTTCAGATTCACAATCTCAACTAGGGCATATCTTTCTTTAAAAAGATTCACTAAATTTTCAGACTCAGAATGACAAAATCTTTGCATAAACTTTATGCAGAAACAGTATAGAGATTACAGAGAATCTTGGAAAAAAAGTGCTAAAATCATGTCCTGTTCAGCAGACAAGATGGAGTAGTGGTGCCTTTTAAAGGTTTGTTCCCAAAGATTCATAAATTCTGAGTCCACGATTGCGGACAAGCCAACACTATTTACACTGCATGTGTGATAAGCAGCAATGCTAATCAGATATGCATGCCATCAGGCATGAGAAGCCCATGAGAAGGAGTCTCTCATCAGGGCTGCAGCACATACCTGTGGCTAGATTGAGGAAAGCCACCTCACTGCTACACTGAAGTGCAAGCAGTGGAGGTAAACAAAGATGGTATGAAAGTACTCCCAGCAGTTGAAGTGAGTGTATGCAGACAGTTGTACAATGTTGATGTAATCAGCAACAGAGGCATATATAGCTAAATATGTAGTGGAAAGGAAAGTATCACAAATGGTTGAGGGTGGAGTAGAGGTTATACCACAGTAATAGAATCCACAGAGATGGTCAACATAAAAAGCTAACAGAGTTGTGGAACAAAATAAATGGCAGGAAAGCAGAGCAAAGAGGGTGCTATGAAAATACATCAGTTTACAATAATGTAAAACGTACGCAGGAGAGATGGGATACAATAATGTAACATGATGTACCAACCTGCAGCAGTCCAGACAATATCAGAAGGTCAGCAGTGGACCTGTACTACATTGTAAATGTCATTAAAAAGGAATATGTGGCATCCTGGGGGAGTCACTCCAGTAGTGCAGTCCACATGTCACTATATCCACAGTTTTCTGGCAAAGGGAGCCACTTCAGCAGCCAGAGTACAAAACTTCTGAAAACACATACATCAGAAAAATGTAGCATATATGAGGATGGATGGTAAAACCAAAAAAATAGGCCTCAAGGCAATTCATCCCATGACTGTGTCATAGTGGCGCATTTTTAAGGGGAGCCACTGCAGCACTCCGAGTACAACGGGGTCAAAATGCACATATCAGGGAAATGTAGCACATGTGCAGATGGATGGCAAAATAAAAAAAAAAACAGGCCTCAGGGGAAATGAGCTTATGACTTCCCCACCAAATGTGTTATAGCAGTGCATTAACAAGGGAAGTCACTGCAGCCCACAGACTGCAAGGAGTCATACAACACACAGTGAAGGGATACATAGCACATGTGCAGACAGCAAACAGAAAAGTTATAAACAACATAGAGATCCCTGAGAATGTGAAAGCTCCAGCCACTGTATTGACAAATAAAGACTCAGTATGTAATTGGACTAGTTCATAGACTCATAGGAGATTACTAGGCCAATGACTTAACAGCCCTTACAAGCCCAGCCAATATAACCCTATTTTTCACAATATATGACCCCTAGGGGCAAGAGAATGGCATGGATTTGTGCCTATGCCTTGAGTATCTTACAGATTGCCCTTGTCAATGAGGGACAAAATAAGTGGCACCTGGATTTGAACCCTGGATCACCTCTGTTTTGTAAAGTCAGTGCACTTGCACCTTGTGCAACAGAGAGAGGTAAAGCAGTTGGTCTATACAACTCTTCCCCCTATAAAGCACCATATAGAGTCTGTGTTACTACTCATAGCTCCATTCATGGATGAGTTTGAGATGGAAACACTCAGCATGTTTTTGGAGGTGGGAGGAGCCCCACAGTGACACAGGGAGAACATGGAAACTCCAAAAAGGCAATGGCCAGATATCAGGATTAAACCTTGTACCTTCTGTGTGGAAGTAGATGACCTTAAACATTATGCCAACCAGTCTCCGACTGAGCCATTGAAGAAGTCTGAATGCTATGCTTTATATCAGACTGGTATAAGCAGCAAGGCTTAGCTCATTTGCATAACCAATTAGTGTGTGTCAGGGATTTTTCTTTATTTTTATTGTAACAGATGGAGTGACATTTCCTGTGCTCATGTACAGTCATTTACACAGCTCTCTGGCAAAAGTCATGGAATGTATAGCCACAGAAAGATTATTTTGAGTTATATGGTCGTCCTTGGCATTTGTGTGGTTTGTCCATCTATTTTTTACTATAGCATAGGTCAGAAATGGGAGTATAGGATAAAATGAGATGAAAAAGTGAAGTAAGCAGAGGGTATTAGACAAAGGTGAGCCACTAAGGAATGGGCAGGTTATAGGTGGTATTAGAGCTGATACCTCCCAGCTTTCTAGCTCAACAATGTCAGATGAATCCAGATATATTTTATGTTGTACAGTGTCAACTCCTCCAGCATAATTTACACACTCATGATAGGATTGCATAATTTTACACATCATAACAACACAATAAATATACATCTAAATGGGTTGGAAAACCTGACTTTGACAGTAACATTCTCTAGACCAAAGTATTAGCAAGGTATGCCACCGAAGCACTCATAAAAATGGTGAGTGGGAAACATTTTTCAAGAGAATGGAAAACATGACAGCAAGATGACAAAAATACACTTAAATGGGTTAGAACCCCTGCCTTTGACAATAGTATATTCTAGACAACAGTATTTTCAAAGTATGCCATGGAAGTACTCATAGAAAAGGTGAATGGGAAGCATATATCAAGGGAATAGAAAACATGACAGCAAGACAATAAAACTGCACCTAAATGGGTTAGAACCCTGGCCTTTGACAGTGGTATTCTCTACACAACAGTATTTTCAAGGTATGCCATGGAAGCACTCATAGAAAAGGTGAGTGGAAAAAAAGAAGTTATGTTCTTACCATAACGTTACATGTTTGTTGTCCTTTATCTCACCTTCCTTCTTTCTGGTTGGGTTCGGAGCCGATCTCATCTCTGACTCGGCCACTTCTAAAGCTCAAAGAGTCCTTACTGTCTCAAGGCTAACCCCTTATCCCAACATGCATAGTGGTAGCTGTCCAGATCTCGTTTGTGAGAACTAACCACTAGATAGGAGAAATATGAATTACACAATAAAAGAGGTAAGTAAACAATAAAGCCTCCTTGTACCAAAAACAACAGGACAACAATGGTGACAAGGACTATACCAAAAGCTGAAAAACAAAGGAAACTCAGCCAAATCAGCCAAAAAAGGGAAATTCCTCTCAATCATCCAGGATGGGGGAAGGAGGGAGGGATGCAAGAAGGAAGGCAAGATAAAGGACAACAAACATGGAACGTTATGGTAAGAACATATCTTCTTTATGTTATGTTGTCCATCTCGCCTTCCTTCTTTCTGGTTGGGACAGTGTCCCCAGCACCTAAATCCTGGGTGGCTCACTGGAAAAGAGACTTTAGAACCGTGGAACCAAAGGATACCCTGTTTTGAGAGGCCATGTCCACATTGTAATGAGTAATGAAGGTATGAGGAGTAGCCCATGTTGCTGCAGCACAAATAGTATCTAATGGAAGCTTAGCTTGAAAGGCTATGGAGGTAGCCAAGGACCTAGTAGAATGTCCCCTTACTTTTCCCGGGACAGACACATTCCGAGACTCATAAGCATAAGTAATAGTATTGGACAGCCATTTTGAAAGAGTCACTTTGGAAACTGGTGAGCCTTGCTTACTCTGAAAGAAGGATACAAACAGCTGATCTGATTGTCTGATCTCCTTGGTTCTTTGAAGATAAAATCTTTACTGCCTGTGGATATCCAATTGATGTAACTTAGACTCTGCCTTGTTGCCATAATTTGGAAAGAAAAGAGGAAGTTCAATTGACTGATTCAAATTATATTCTGAACAGACTTTTGGTAAAACGGAAGGATTAGTTGTAAGAGATACTCTATCCTTGTGAAAAAGCATATAAGGTGAGCGGATGGAAAGTGCCTGTAACTCGGAAACCCGCCTAGCAGATGTAACAGCAATCAGGAAGAGGGTCTTCCATGATAAGAACTTTAGAAGACAAGAAGCAGCTGGTTCAAAGGGAGTGTGGATCAGAGCCACTAGTACTAAATTTAAATTCCAAGGGTGAAGAGGTTCTCAGATAGGAGGCCTTAATAGGGTAGCACCTTTCAAAAAGGCCTTACATGGTTTGTGGGATATGACGTTAGAACCTAGAAGGCCCACATGAAAAGCAGAAATAGCAGCCAGTTGAACACAAATCATAGCAGCCGCTGCTCCTTTTTCCAAGGTTTCTGCCAGGAATTCCAAGATTTTTGAAACTGGAGCTGTAAAGGCATCAATGTCATTTTGTTTGGCCCAGAAGGAGAACCTCTTCCATTTTCCTAGCGTAGTTTCCTAGTAGTTGGTTTATGAGAAGAGACTAAAATATGTTGAACCATAGGTGAGATATCAGGGAGCCTGGCTAGGACTGGAAGTGGAGAAATCAAGCTGTCAGCTTGAGAGTTTGAATGAAAGGATGAAGAGCACCCGACTGATGTGTCAGGAGGTCTGGAATTGGATCCAGAATCCAAGGCTCTTCTTTCAGGTAATGCCAAAGGAACAGGAACCATATCTGACAAGGCCAGTATGGGGCAATGAGGATCAGCTTGCGACTCAGCAACTCTGCTTTCTGAAGAACTTTTGAAATTAAAGGAAAGGGGGGAAAGATGTAAAGAATCCCAGGGCGGCAATCATGGACCAGTGCATCTTTAGGTGACTGTCCCAGTGGGGGAACTACAGCAATGTAGCTGCTGTATTTGTTGTTTAGGTGAGAGGCAAAAAGATCACAGCATGGCTGGCCCCATTTGTGGAAGATCATATCAGCCACATCTTGTTTCAGAGACCACTCATGGGGCATGAGAGTTACCCTGTTGAGCTTGTCCGCTATCATGTTGGACTTCCCCGGAATGTGCGTTGCAATCAGAAACCTCTGAGAGGAAATCACCCATTGCCATACTTGAGAAGGGCCTCCCAACATAAGGGGTAAGATTTGGTTCCACCCTGTTTGTTGATGTACCACACTACCGACATGTTGTCCATCTGAATTGCTATATAGCCCAAAGGGAGAAAGTCATGAAGTGCTCTCATCTCCAGGATATTGATGTGCAAATGGTACTCATGAGGTTGCCAAGTTCCTTGGACTGTCTGTCCCAGATAATGCCCCCTCTCCATCTGGGAAGCGTCTGTGGTAACTGTGGCTACCAGATGAGGGGCTACAAAGGGTCTGCCTACAGTGACTAGGGAAGAGTGGAGCCACCACTGTAGATCTTTCTTGCAAGCATCCATGATTAAGATCATGTGTGACATTGGTAAATCCTGATACAAGTGAAGAGGAGCCATTGCAGAATCCTCATATGGTAACAAGCTAATGGAACTAGAATAATGGCAGCCACCATCAAACCCAAGACCTTTAGGACTAACTGAGCCAGAACCTTTGACTTTGACAAGAGGAGAGAGACCTGACCTTGAATGGCAAGCACCCTTTCTTGTGGGAGCTTGTCTATCATTTCTCTTGTATTTAGTTGAATGCCTATGAAAGTAATACACTGACAGGGCAACAAGGCAGATTTTTCATAATTTATTGTGATTCCTAGGTGTGCACAAATGTGAATCGTGTGGTTCCTGGCCCTTAAGAGATGATGCTCAGTAGTGACAGTGAGGAGCCAGTCGTCTAGATAAGGAAACACCTGGAATCCCAAATGTCTCAGGTGAGCCGTCACTACTGCCATGCATTTGGTGAACACCCTGGGGGCTGTGGTGAGACCAAAGGGCAGAGCTCTGAAATGGTAATGACTGGCTCCCAGACGGAAGCGTACATGTCTCCTGGACTGCCTGTCCATTTTTATATGGTAGTACATGTCCTGGAGATTGCTGCAGCACATCCAATCATCCTGACCCAAAAAGGGTAGAATGGACTGCAGTGTCACCATCTGGAACTTGGTCTTCTTTACTGACCTGTTTAACTTGCCGAGATTCAAGATAGGTCTCCAGTCCCCTGTCTTCTTTGGAACTAAAAAGAACCTTGAGTAAGTTACAGATTCTATCTGGTCTGTGGGGACTTCCTGAATGGCTTTTTTTGCAGCAAAGTTTTTACTTCTATGGCTGCTTGATCCCGAAGATTGGGTGGAACATCTGAGATTGATGATTTGTGACTTCTTGGGGGTGTTTGGGAGAAGGGAATTTTGTAACCCCTGGATATTATGCACTGTACCCACTCATCTTCTGTTGTAACTTGCCAGACTCTTTGGTACAGTGATATTCTGCCATCGACTGCCTCCAAAGGTGGGCAGCCGGGCAATCCTTCAGGGATTCTGAAAGGGCCTGGCAGAGAACGTACTACTGTCACCCTGTTGCGGACCCCCCCTGCTGCATGGTCAGCATCTCCTGTTATTATTTCCCCCTCTGCCTCTGGGTAAATTATCTCCACGAGTGTCTGGCAAAGTTCCCTGGGATTTATGTTACCACATTTTGCCACTCTTTTGGCCTTTGGGATGGGATAAGGCCGGGATGGAGTGGACAAATGGACTCCTATGGCAGAGACAGTTTTGCCATCCCATCCACTCCTGGTAAGAGTCTCTCAAACTTGCGGCCCAAACAAGGCCAAGCCATCAAAGGGGGCATTCGTAAAGGAGGACTTGAAGGGCTCCGCAAATTGACAAAGGCGCATCCAGGAATGTCTGCAAAGAGCCACTCCTGTGCCTACAGCCCTACTCACTCCATATGCTGCATAAAAAATCAGGCGCATGGAGGAGTTAACAATGGAGGTTAGGGTTACTAGCTGGTTAGATGACTTGGAAGCCGCTCCCTCAGCTGAAGGATCCTGGAGGGTATCTCCCAGATCTTTAAGGAGATCCCTCTGAAGTCTTGTGAAATGTGTCAGATAGTTCACTGACCAAAGAGTAAAGGCCGCTGAAGAGAAAACACGCTTCCCATATCTATCCATGGTTCTAGACTCCTTGTTTGGCAGACGGATAGAAGAGGAAGCTTCCACGAGTTCCTTCTTGGTGGCTGCTGCCACCACCATAGCATCAACTGGCATGCCTTTAGAGAGAAAGGTATTGTCCTCTGGTGCAGTCATGAATTTATTAGGCCTTCTCAGAGTGGGCTCCATGGTCTCTGGAGCACTCAACGCCTTTCAACTCACTATAGACAAAAGTGGGTCGAAAGGCGGAGACACCCAGGAGGTGGAAGGTCAGGAACCAAATGCATCCAGTTACACAGACTCATCCTCAAAAGGGCCAAGGGACTTCCAGTTTCCCCTCTGCCTAAGGATCTCCAGGTTGTCTAAGAATGAGACATCTTCAGAGGCGGACCATGGGGACCCTTCCGAGTCATCCAAGTCCATGTCAGAGGTGACAGACTCAGTAGAGTCCACATGTTTCCTCTTACATTTTTTTCTTCCTGGGAACCTCTTCTGAGGCATGCTCAGGACAGGTCTCGGAAGAAGAGGGGTCGCCATGTGGGGCGTCCTGGGGCATCGATTCCCTACGCTTGGGATGGAGAGAAGGATCTGAGGCAGACACCGGTATTGATGGGGATGGAGCCAATGGAGCCAAGGGTGGGGCTGTCTTGGTGGACAGCACACTCCTCATCACCGTGAAAGCACTGCAGTCCAGAACAGAGGGAGGCTTTGGATCCGAGGAACCTGGAGACCTCCTCCGCACAGAAGGCGACAGCTCTGAGGCAGATGTGGGAGTCGAACTCACCTGCACTGAGGCTCCGATTGGGAGAGCGGGGTCGGACAAGGGTCCAATGCCACTTCCCCCCTCGGAGCTGATGAGGGAGTCTCGGCGCCCAGACCTCTCAATGGAGTGGGCTGTCGAGGAGGTCAGAGCGAATGTCAGAATCGACAAGGCAAGGGTTGTCAGAACCGATGGTTCCACCACTACTACTTCCATGCACTCCAATTCCGAACTGGATGCAGTTGGAGGAGGAATAGAGACAGGGACTGGTTCAGACAATGGCACCAGCTCCTTCTGGGCTGGGCCCGACAACAATTGAGCAAATACCCATGTCCTGAGCAGCCTCTTTACCACTCTCTCAACATCATCATCCGATAAACTCCTGGATGATTGAGTGGGCCGAGGACCAGTGACTACCTGCCACTGACTGCAAAAGTGGAGACTGAGGCACAGATCTTACCGGGTCAAAAGAAGGAGATCTCAATCTCTTTCGAGTCCAGGACGGCTCTGAACTCACAGATGGAGCCACCGGAGAAAAGGACTCTTCAGAGCCAACAATCCACTCCGAAGGATCAGAAGATTTTGATTTTGACTTTGTGGGCACTGTAGGCAGAGCCAACGAAGATGCCAGTTTGTCATCAGATTTTTTTGAAGGCTGAGTATCCAATGCAACCTCAACCTGAGGTTTTAATAACCCTCTCAATATCACTTCGTTGCGCCTCACCTGCAAAACCCATGCACTAAAGGCATGGCAAACAGAACACGATTCCTGCAGGTGGACCACACCTAAACAATAAACACAACTCATGTGCCCATCCATAAGGGACATTTTTTGGCAACATGAGTTGCATTTCTGACTGCTTTGTAGGTTCTTTAGACATCATAAACACAAAAGGGGAAACAACAATAAAGAGAGTGTTTTTTTTTTTTTTTTAAGAAAGAAAGGAGGGAAAGAAGAGGAGGGGGTAGCCTCTCTGTTAAATGGGTAGCCTCTATGTTAAACGGCTACTGCTCCCAAAGGGAGAAAGCCTCAAACTAAAACGGCTTCTCCCTAAGTAGCAAAGAGGGATAAAGGGACAAGACAACAACCCTCAAGAAAAGAACGGGCCACCGACAACACACAGAAAAAAGGTCTTAGAGAAAACAATGGCCTAACACAGCAAACAACAACTGTAACGAGGATAGGGTTGATAAAGAAGAGAAAACTCTAAACACTAAGGAAATTTGGCCTAAACAAATAACAATTTTGACAGAAAAAATTCACTACTTAGCCTGAGACAGCAGACAATCTCGATGCTGCAAGAGGCAAATGGAATCTGGGTAGCTACTGCTATGCATGCTGAGATAAGGGGTTAGCCTCAAGCCAGTAAGGACTCTTCAAGCTTTAGAAGTGGCTGACCCAACCAGAAAGAAGGTAGGCGAGATGGACAACATAACATCATATTTCAGTGCAATGGAATAGATGAGTGCAAGGCAACAAAATACACTTAAGTTGGGTTCAAACCCCTGCTTTTGACAATGATGTTTGCTAGACCATTGTATTAACAAGGCATGTCAAGGAAGCACCTATTGGAAAGGTGAGTGGAAAACATATTTCATGGGAATACATGATAGCAAGACAGAAAAAATAAACACAAATGGTTTCAGGCCCGTGCATTTGACAATGATAATCTGTAGACCAGGTCATTAGCAAACAAAGCCATAGAAGAATATACTGAAGGGATCTGAAAACACACATTTCAGGGAAAAGTTAGAATAGTGCTGAAGACTGAAAAATTAATGGTAAAAAACAACATATAAACCAACAAGGGAGTTAAACCCATCTGCCAATGTACTGACAATGTATATCTCAATGCCAAACTATCCCATACACATACTATACTTACCCTTACTCCATATGCATTGAAAGCAATTACTGCATGGTACAGATTGTTTGCCAGACTGCTACAAGGTAGATCTCCATGGATTTGAATGCCTGCCTGTTAAATGATATTTTCTAGGCCAACACATTAGCATTCAAAGGCACAGAAGAACTTATAACAGAGTTGTCAGAATATAGACATTTCAAGGGAACATTACATCAGTATGGAACACTCGAAACTGAACATTGGTAAACAGGATACAACAATTCAGGGATCAAAACCACCTCCCTACTGTAGTCACAATGCAGACATCACTGCTAAATGGTTACATATATGTACTATGTTGCAATTTTTATATGGAATAGGGGTAAGTACTTACTGCCTGGTACAGCTTACTTGTCAGACTGCTTCAGCTTGATCAGTGGATTCAAACAACTGCCTGCCTGTTATTCTGTAGACCAACACATTAGCAAGTGAAGCCACAGAGGAACTTATGATACAACTGCAAGAACACACACATTTCAAGGCAATGTTAGACCAGTGCGGAAGGCTGAGCAATGACTACTGATAAACAGCATACAACTATCAGGGGAATCAAAACTTTCCTAGTTTACTGAAAATGTACATGGCACTGTGAAACTGTTACAAATATGTATTAGTTATACCTTACATTGTATTTGCATTGTAAATTATTACTTCATGATACAGATTGCTTATCAGAGTGCTACAAGGTAGTCCTCAACTGATATTCTCTAAAGAAGCGCATTTCAGAATATACACATTTCAAGGGAGCATTACAACACTGAGGCTCACTGTAAAATGAGCTATGTTAAACAACATATAACCATCAGAAGATCACAACCTACCACCTAGTACATTCAAAATATATACTTCACTTCTTGACCATAATGAGCCATGGAAGCTTTTTTAGTGGATGTCTTAATATCATCTTCTTGCCTTTTTGGGCATATGTGTGGTGTGATACTATGTTTTTGGTATGACTAAAGATTTTACAGGGTATAAGACAGAGATGGAAAGGGCAGCAAGCATAGTGGATGACAAAGGGTGGGGAGGTAAGGATTAAGCAAGATGGAGGTGACTGAAGACAACAGATAGATTAATGGCTATGAACCCATCACATTCACATGGCTATGACACATAGATGTGGCGTACCAAGGGCAGCCACTGAATCTGTCCAACTTTAAGGGGTCATTAGGACAACCTATGTCTGGGATATGTAGCACATTTACAGACTGGATAGCAAACAGTGTAAAACAGTTATTTGCTTAACTACACTGTGGTTGTGTGTGTGTGAGTGTGTGTGTGTGTGTGTGTGTGTGTGTGTGTGTGTGTGTGTGTGTGTGTGTGTGTGTGTGTGTGTGTGTGTGTGTGTATGTGTGTGTATGTGTGTGTGTGTGTTGTGTTCATGCCTGAACCAAGTAGGAAGATGGAAATGGGAATACTGAACCAAGGTTAAAAGGTGAAGGACACAGAGGAGAACACACAAGATGAGCACAGAATGAATTACCTGGATGGTGATGGGTTTGCAGCATATCTCAGAACTTCAAATATGGTACATGACTTCATACTTATTGTAACACAGTGCCAAACTACACAACAGAATGCATATACAGATGATAGGCGGGTTTCAGTTTAGGGGAATAGGAACACATGATTGTTTGGAAAAATTATTACATTTGTGTAGCTTTGATGTAATCCTTGTGTCACTCAAATTCTTCACTACAGAGTATTATGCGGGTATGCTACAGAATCATAAATAAAGACGGTGTTGTTAAAACAATTGTCAAAGTAATGGAATATGTGACAGCAATACAAGACAAATGTAACTGAACATACTGGAACTTATGTTGTATCACTCATAGCCCATGAATCTGAGCATAAGCTAGGTATGCCACTGAATCACTGACAGGAACAGTGTTATAAACAAAAGAAAACTTTTAGTTATGTACTCACCATAACTTCAGATGTTTGGGATCCATCTCGCCTACATTCTGAATCATGGGTTCAGAGCCGATCCCTCGGCTCCGACTCGGCACGCTTATGCCAAAGAGCGAAGTCTCTTATTGGCTGAGCTTACTATATCCCAGGATGCACCACTACCAGTCCCCCAGATCTAGTTTGTCCGCATACATGCACACATGCACGCCCTGCTTATATAACATCGTCAGATGAAACAAGATAAAACAGTAGAACCCAAAACCGTTCAATCTCTTCTGATCTCCAAGGCAGGGGGAAGGAGGGTGGGTATTAGGAATGTAGGCGAGATGGATCCCAAACATCTGAAGTTATGGTGAGTACATAACTAAAAGATGTTATGTGATCCTATCTCGCCTACATTCTGAATCATGGGACAGCGTCCCTAGCACCTGAATCCTGGGTGGCTCACTGGAAAACACTCCTGAGTACCGTGGAACCAAAAGATGCTCGTCCTTTAGATGCCACATCCAATTTGTAGTGGGAAATGAAAGTGTGCGGGTTGGACCAAGTAGCCGCAGCACAGATTTCCGATATAGCAAGCTTGGAATGAAAGGCTATAGAAGTAGCCATAGCTCTGGTAGAATGAGCTTTGATAGATGTTGTAAGTTGCTTATTCGAAGAAGAATAGGCCTGAGTTATGCAATCTCTGATCCATTTTGAGATAGTAGCTTTTGTGATGGTTTGGCCCAATTTATTATCTGAGAAGGACACAAACAACTGGTCTGACTTACGAAGTTGCTGAGTCCTGTCTAGATAGAAGCGTAATTGCCTGTGAACATCCAATTTATGGAGAGTGTATTCTGCTTCATTGGAGAATTTTGGAAAGAAAACTGGTAGCTCTAGAGATTGTTGAAGACAGAAACTAGAACAGACCTTTGGGACAAAGGATGGATTAGGCCTAAGTGATACTCTATCCTTGTGGAAAATCAAGTACGGTGGTTTAATAGACAGGGCTTGAAGCTCTGAAACTCTTCTTGCAGAAGTAATAGCCACTAAGAATGCCGTTTTCCAAGACAGATATTTTAACTCGCATGTAGCAGCCGGTTCGAAAGGGGAAGATGTTAATGCGCGAAGCACCAAATCAAGATCCCACGGAGGCGCAGGATGAAAAACTGGTGGTCTTAATAGACTCGCACCTTTAATGAACGTTTTGCATAGTCTGCTGCTCATCAAAGGAGGATCCGTGGATTCGTGGAATTTAGAGATAGCCACTAGTTGGACTTTAATAGTTGAGACAGAAGATCCCTGATTAAACAGGGATGTTAAGAATTTCAAAACCTCTGGGACAGGAGCAGTGATAGGGTCTAAGCCCTTGAGTTGAGCCCAGATAGCAAACCTCTTCCACTTACTGAGGTACAATTTGTTAGTGGTGGGTTTGTGGGCCGAAGATAAAATGTGAACAACTTCCGGGTCTAGTGTGTGCCTTCTAACTAAGGTCGGAAGTGGAGGAGCCAAGCTGTCAATTTCAAAGATTGAAGGGACTGATGCCAATGTCCCGACTGATGGATCAGCAAGTCCGAATCAGGTCTAAGGTCCACGGATCGTCCACTGCATGCTTCTTCAGGTAAGGAAACCATATCTGACGAGGCCAGTATGGGGCAATCAGAATCATTAAAGACCCCAGTTGAGAAGCTTTTTGAATAACTTTGGGAAGAAGTGGAATTGGAGGAAAGGCATAAAGTAGCCCTGTTGGCCAAGGTTGTGCTAGAGCATCCATGGCTGGTACTTCCTGATGTGGGATCAAGGAGAAGAACCTTTGGCACTTGGCGTTTTGTGGAGTTGCAAATAGGTCGCAGCACGGCGTCCCCATCTCTTGAAAACCTGGGCTGCTACTGTGCGGTTTAGAGACCATTCGTGAGGAGAGAGAATTGTCCTGCTTAATTTGTCCGCCAATACATTTGACTTTCCCGGGATGTGGGTCGCTACCAAGAAGCGGTTGGTAGCTACAGCCCATTCCCAAACTCTCATGGCCTCTCTGCAAAGGGGGTACGATCTGGTCCCTCCTTGTTTGTTCAGATACCAGACCACCGACATGTTGTCTGTGTGGATGGCGATGATGCCCTGAGGAAGAAACTTGTGTAAGGCCTGTAGGGATAGAAGTACAGCCCTCATCTCCAACACGTTGATGTGGAGAAGAGCTTCGTTTGGAAGCCAGGAGCCCTGAACTAGCCTGCCCAGACAATGCCCCCCCCCACCCTATCTGGGAGGCATCTGTCGTCAGGGTAACCACTGGAGGGGGGAGAACAAAGGGTTTTCCTTGATCCAAGTTGGATGTCTGAAGCCACCAGCGAAGGTCCCTTTTGCATATTTCCGTAATCATGATGTGATGATTGAGGGGAAGATCCTGAAAGGACCATTGAGTTGACAAGAGCCACTGAAGAATCCTCATGTGTAATCTTGCTAGAGGAACTAAAAGAACCGTGGCAGACATTGAGCCTAAAACCTGTAGAACCATCCTGGCTGGGGCTTTGGATCTCGAGATCAGAGCTTGAACTTGGCCCTGTAAAGTTCGGATCCTTTCGGCAGGAAGAAAGACACGCATCAATCTTGAGTCTATCTCTGCTCCTATAAACTTTATGTGTTGAGAGGGCAGCAAGACAGACTTTGACCAATTGAATGTAATCCCCAGGGAAACACCCAGGGAGATGGTGGCTTTGAGGTTGTCCATTAGTAGATGCCTGGTGGTGGCAGTCAGGAGCCAGTCGTCGAGATAGGGAAACACTTGGAATCCAAGACTTCTCAGGTGAGCCGTCACTACTGCCAAACACTTGGTGAACACCCTGGGGCTGTGGTGAGACCAAAGGGCAGAGCGCAAAATTGGTAATGACTGACTCCCAGGCTGAAGCGCAGATACCTTCTGGACGCCTGATGTATCGGTATGTGATAATAGGCGTCCTTGAGGTCTATGGAGCACATCCAAACATCCTTCTCCAATAATGGGAGAATGGATTGTAACGTGACCATTCGCAATTTGGATTTCGTGACGGATTGGTTCAGTTTGCTGAGATCCAATATTGGCCTCAGGTCCCCTGTCTTTTTTGGCACTAAAAAGAACCTGGAGTAATTTCCTGATCCGATCTGGTCTGTGGGGACCGGTTGGATGACTCCTTTTTCTAGCAGCTTTAAAGCTTCTGCGGCTGCTATTTCCCTTTGACTGGGTGGTGGGTCCGGGATTCTCTTGGGCGGTGGGGGTGAGTATGTGAATGGGATGGTGTAACCTCCGGCAATGATCCGAAGCACCCATCTGTCCTGAGTGATTGACTCCCAGGCTTTTAGGTGCTTGGCAAAACGACACCCGACTGGCTCCGGAGCAGCACAGCCGGGCAATCCCTCATGACGTGTGGGAGGCTGAAGAGCCACGAAAGGACTCGCGGTCTCCAGAATTGCGGGGCCCTCTGCCGCCTCTGGGACGGCGTCTCCCTGAAAAATTTCCCCGTCCTCTGCCTCTGGACGGGAATCTTCCTGCTGTTGCGAGAAGCACTTACGTGTTTTGCGGAACCACATTTTCCCTCCTTTAGCCTTGGGGTAAGGCCGAAGGGAGTGGAATAACGGGCACCTACGGCAGATAAAGTTTTTCCCTCTTGCTCACAGCGGGTAAGGGTGTCTTTCACCTTGGGTCCAAACAATGAGGACCCATCAAAGGGAGCGTCGTGAAGGAAGACTTGAAGGCCTCCAAACTGACACAAGCGGAGCCAGGCTTGTCTGAAGAGCCATGCCTGTGCCTGCCGCTCTACCGCCTTCGCCGCATAGGAAATGAGCCTCATGGACGAGTTAGAAATTGGCGTAAGGATAGCCAACTGAGAGCTAACCGACTGGGCTAGCTGCTCAGGTAGGTTATCCGAGAGGGAATCTGACAACTCCTTGACCAGATCCCTCTGAAGCCTGGTAAAATGTGCCAAATAATTCAGAGACCTTAAGGTAAAGGCCGCTGAAGTCAGGGTGCGCTTCCTGCCTGTCCATACTCCTAGACTCCTTATTAGGAGGATGGACGGACGTTGAAGCCTCTGCCACGTCCTGTTGTGTAGCAGATGCCACCACCATGGCATCTACAGCCACGCCTTTAGTAAGGAACTCCTTCTCGGGGGGAGCAGACAAAAATTTATTTGGACGAGAAGGAACTGGTTCCACGGTATCTGGATGTTCCCACGCCCTTCGACAAACTAAATCCAGAAGCTCGTCGAAGGGCGGAGACACCCAGGAGGCGGAGGGCTGAGCTCCAAAGGCCTTGAGGAGCACTGACTCGTCCGCAGAGGGGGGTTTGGATATCCAGCCGCCTCGTTGTTTGAGGATCTCTAAGATGTCTGCAAATGAGACATCATCCGAGGGCGACTGGGACCCCTCTGCATCATCCATATCAGTGTCTGATGTAATAGACTCGGGGGAGTCCACGTGCTTCCTCTTGCACGATCTCTTCCTTGGGGGTTCCTCTGAAGACAACTCCGAAGAACCCTCAGGAGGAGGGGAACCCCCACTGGGGGTAACCTCAGGCCTCGGGGCTCCGCTGGCTACGGACAGGGGAACTGCCAAAGACCCAGTCTCCACGCCCAGGGAAGGTGCCGGTAAAGCCGGAGAGATGGCCAAAGAGGACTTGGCCAAGGCACTCCTCATGGCCCTGAAAGCCGGACCCCCAGAATCCTGGGAGAGTCCGTCTCCGGAGCCGTGATAGCCGACGGAAGTCCCGCAGCTGAAGCACCGAGGGGGAGGCTCGGAACCGAAAGCATAGGTCCCGAAACATCACCCCCGGGTCCAGCCGAAGAAGTCCGCGTACCAAACTCGGACCCGAAGGCCCGGGTTGGAGTAAGGGTCGGAGCCGACCCTGAGATCTCCACCGGCTCCAACAGCACCTGCTCCGACGGAGCCGAAGCAGTCGGAGGAGGAATGGCAATGGGGTGGGCCAAGGTCATCGGCTCCGAAGCCAACTGGGTCGGAACCGAAACAAATTTTGGAAGACTGGGGACTGGAACAGTCTTTGGAGCACCCTGTCTATATCAGAATCCGACATTCTCGAAGACCGAGAGGAAACAGAACGGGTTCGAGAAGGCCTCTCCATCGGCCCCAAAGGGCTAGGGGACCCGCTCCGGCGACTCGATGAGTATCGGCGCCGAGGGAATACTCACACCAGATTCCATCGGTGCCGAGGTAGACTTCGGCGCCGAGGAGGAAGTGTCTGAGCGGGCGACCCTTGTCGGCTCCGAGAGCAGCGGAGCCGACGAAGGTGACCCGCCTCTCGATGCCCCAGCCATCGGCTCCGAAGCCAGAGGAGTCGATACTGGTGGCATCGAGGCAGACCGTTCCGACCTCGGCTCCAAAGTCTTTGGAGCCGAAGGAGAGGCCTGCCTAGGTCTCTTGGCAGTCGGATCCGACGGACTGGTCGGAACCGAAGCCCTTTTCTTTTTGGCCGGAGCAGGAGAGGATGCCAAGGCTTCTTCAAAGGAAGGTTTAATTAACCCCTTAAGAATCAATTTATTTTTCCTCTCCTGGAGGACCCTTGAGGAAAAAGCGTGACATACGCTGCATGACTCCTGCAAGTGCTTTGCCCCTAGACAATATACACAGAGCAAATGATCGTCTGTGATAGACATTTTGAAACCACATTTCGAACATTTTTTAAAGCCCGAAGGCCTAGGAGTTTGAGACATGATGTTAAACAATTCTAGTAACTTTGACAGGAAAATAAACTACTATCAATTTACTGATGATAAATTTAAGCTCACAGTTATAGCTTAACGCAAACACTTCCTGAAAATGACAGGGAACTCTAAACAACTAAGATTTACTTGAGACCCTGTAAAGTTTTAACAGGTTGACAGTCCGGGAAGGCCCTAATGGAGGGCGAAAACAAACTCAACCCAATCACACACAAAAATTTCACAATCCAAACGTACACAAAAGAGCGATAGCCGTTAAAACAGCTTTTGTGACCAAAAAACAGCAAAAACTGACAGAAAAGTTAGTTAATAAAAACTACTCAGCCCAGCCAGCTCGAGACCACGTCTTCGCAGGGAAGCGGCAAACGAGATCTGGGGGACTGGTAGTGGTGCATCCTGGGATATAGTAAGCTCAGCCAATAAGAGACTTCGCTCTTTGGCATAAGCGTGCCGAGTCGGAGCCGAGGGATCGGCTCCGAACCCATGATTCAGAATGTAGGCGAGATAGGATCACATAACATCAATACATTTCTGGGTAAGGACATACATTTCTATGATGAAAATGTAATATTGTAAAAACAACATAATATAATAGTAACATAAAGGGAAAGAAATGAGCACATAAAATGTATGAACAGAGAAGAGACTTACGAAAACAATGTAATTGCATTCCTAGCACTGGTGATATTCACACAGTGAAGCAAAATACCCTTTTAATAGTAGGACTTGCATTGGTATATCATCAGCTGTTTTATGAGTATTATATTTTGGGGGTGATGGAATAGGAAAATTCCATCCTCACATGTGGTCTAGTATAACATCATTTTAAATGTATGAAATAGTTGTCAGGAAAGAACATCTGTGTTTGTGGCTGGCAATGCTATTTTATATTTGGTAAGAAAAGAACTGTACCTATACTTATGAAATGTTCTGATCACACAATAAATGTATTAAACATGCTTGGCAGACAAAGGACAGATAAGTCTACTGTATATTGGGAGATGGCCAGTCAAATAATAATTATGTGGAGTACATGTGCGGACATTGTAAAATAGTATTACACCATCAGGGGATTAGAAGTCTGCATGCAGGGCACTGAGAATAGACTTATCCTATCATGCATACATTGAGCCATACAGGCCATCACACAAAAGGTATTACCTTTATGTTGTAACGTGTAGCTACACTAAGCTCATTTGTGCAATCTATGTGAAGAACTTAGCCTGTTAAAAGTAATTGTCTTCATTTTTGCCATAGGATGAGAGCTATCATTTCTCTATGCTTCTACATGAGCAGTGGTATTGTTCAATGCCAACAGTTGCTCAACATGACCACAGAAAGATGATTTTTATATATAAACCTTTTACGGAAGTATATGTTTGGTGTGCTTATCTATTTTTTGACCAGATGACAGGTAGGAAATTTGAGTAGTGGATAGAGATGAAAAAGGGAAGCAAGCAGAGGGTAGGACACAAGAGGAATGAGCTGGATGGAGGTGAGACAGGAGCATGCCTCTCAACTTCTTATCTCAATAATCCTATGTAATGGCTTCCAAGATGGCTGCACACTAAGTAACAGCTTAATTTCAGCTCTCCCACTGCGAAAAACAGAAACACAGAAAAGAGAGTCAGTGAATTTGTCTTTTACAGAAAAGTTCAGTTATTGGCTAGCAAGTGCACTGCCTGGATGTCAGCAAAGAAGATATTCAGAGAATGTGAAAGAAAATCAATTGCAAAAAAGTGAGGACAAAACACTGGAAGAATCCTGAAGGTGTTGAGCAAAAAGCAGTTTGAGCTCCATGTTTGGTGAAAGACATGACTTCCAATAATCTAGAGGAAGGAAATAAGTCAATTGTGCTCAGAGCTGACTAAAATAAATGAAACACTGAAGATGTTTGTCAACTCAAACAACAAAACACTGGAAAAACTGGAGGAACCTTTAAACATATATTTAGATGAGCTGATAAAACTGCAAAAATCAGAGGTGGAACTGAAGAAAAGGCTGGCTGAGTATGAGACTGCTCAAGAAGAGATGTTTCAAAATGGTGGAATTAGAGGACAGAGCATGTAGGGAGAACTTGAGATTTTCTGCTGTACCAAAGAAACTTAAAGGAACAGACTGTATTAATTTTACAAAATCAGAAATAATCAACTGAACTGGTATTCCACAGCAGGAATTGTTAGTTGAAAGGGCACTTCATATGTATGCTCCAAACCTGGCCATGAGAAAAGCAGCCAAGACCCTTACTAGTAAAGATACAATCTTATCAGCAGAAAACATTGATTCTAACAAACCAGTGGCAGAAGGACAAAGTATTAAAAGTTGGAAACGTAGAGTATTTGTGGAAAATTATTACTCACTGTACACCAGGTGGAAAAGGAGTAAATTTATTCCAGTAATCAGGGAATGTGGAGAAACAAGTGTGATATTCAAGCTGCTGTATACAGTTATCTTCAGGATATTTTTCCTGGAGGGTCAAAGTAATCTTTTGCTGCATGATATACTAAGGAGGAAATACAAAAGTCGGTCCAACAAAAAGTGAGCTATGAAACAGAAGAGGATTCTGCTTCTTATTCTTCTGATAATAGCTCTCATAGAGAAACTATGCCAGTGAAACCTTTTTCAATGTTCCAAAGAAAAATGCTTGAGAGACAGAAAAAAGGATATGAGTTGATTAGAAGAATCAGGAATACTTTGGAATTGAACCAGAGACTGGACTTGGGAGACAGTGATCAACAGGAAGAAAACCAGCAATTTGGAAATTAATGAATAAATGTGGTATTACAAAGCATCAATTACATTTGTAAAATTTAACAGAACAATAAAACCTGGAAATATTGGACTTTTTGACTATGTTAAACTGTTAGGGGAATCAAAAGCATATGCTGTACTTCATGTCATTAATGTTTGGAAGAACATTACGGGTGGGGGGAGGTAACTGTAAGAAAAACACATTTTGTTCTTAATGGTATTTTTATATAACATGACATATGCTGCATGCTATAAAGTAAAGCTTTCTCAGTTATTTTTGCGTGTAGTAGGGATACAAAAGTAAACAGGTGCCCTCTTTTCCCCCTTCTTTTCTTTCTCTCTTTTTGTTTAGTTTTAAGAAATGTAGGCACTGCAATGTAAAACAAAGAAGAAAGCTAGGACAAAAGAGCATGATATAAGTAAAACTAATATGCTTTTTCTTGCATCTGCATAGGGGAATGACTGGATTTAGGCCCTTGAGTTGATCTAATAACAAGTTTTAAGGGAAGCAAGCAAGTAAATATAAGAACACTGAATGTAATAAAAAGTTTTTCTATAGCAAATCAATGTTTATAATGCAACATGAGAATGGAAGGCAACTGTATATCTAGTTCTCATGTTTCTGTAGAGACAATATAATAAAGTAGCAAAAAAACTAATACTTCTTTCTTTCACTGACTAGGAGATAATGTTTTTTGAAAGCATTCAAGTTGTTTTTTAACATCTGGGAGAGGAATAAAGATAAGACAAAAGCAGCACTTAGTGTAAGCAGAAGTACAGTGTACACCATGTACCTTAGCAGCATGGATAACCTTCATTGTAGGTTAATTCAAGTGTGTGAGTGTGGCTATCAATCTGGGGCAATTGTTCCTATTAGGAAGGCTAAACTTCATTATTTGAAAATGTATATAGTTTTGTATTTGTACTAAGTCATTATTTAAAAATGTATATAGTTTTGTATTTGTATTAAGTTAATGGGTTCTGGGGCTGTTATTTTTTGTTTGTTTATTTCAGGTTTTTCATTAAAAGAATAAAGTCTTGTAAGATGTGACATAAGTTCAAATGGCTATGAAACGAAACACCTTTATAAAATCTCAACACAAAAGCAGAAACTACACATTTATAAAAAGCTGCTACATATAACAGATAGGAATAATAACTTCTTATCATAATGACAACACTTTCCATATTATCTTTAAATGTGAGTCATCTCATTGATGTATTTAAAAAAGAAAGAGTAGTGAAGTGTATTAAAAATGCAGAGTGCAAATAGTTATGTTACAGAAGACACATTTACAAAGAACTGAGCATGTGAATTTGATAAAGGATTTTTGGATGGTTATTTAGGTGAATATCTGGGACAAAGAAAAAGGGAATTACTTATATTAATTGTGTCAGGCACTCTGCTAGTGATAGAAGATATATAAAAAAGGATAATAATGGTAGATTTGTAGTACTAATAGGCTACTGGTAAGGGAGGAGGATTATGCTGGCATGTATTTATAGTCCATGTAAAACTGCTATAATGGAGCTTAAGAAAATTCTGGGAGAAATAATTGGCTTTCAGCAGGGAATATTACATGTAGATGGGGACTGGAATTTGATATGCAACAAAGAGTGTGTATCTGAGGGCCTAGAAAGGAAACTATAACAAAACAGAGTAGATTTTTGAAGACATTTATGAAAATATTTGCTATGGAAGATTGAATTCAGTAGTAGAAGTTTGGAGATAATTTACATATTTATTTTATTTTATTTTATATTTGTTGACCGTGCTAGTCTAAGTGGATATATGTCCATTTTCAGTAGAGGCCCGGGGAGAAAAGCTCCAAGCATAGGCAGTAACAAATAATACAGTATATACAATAGTAACATGAGTTATAATACATTATTCAGATTGTACATGAGAGAGGCTAGTATAGAGTCTTATAGTAGGATTAAGCTAAGATAAAATACTGAGAACAACATATGAGAGAATATATATATATATATATAAAAGAAAGAATATAGAGATTTGTTATTTTTTTTTTTTAATCTCTTTAGATTCTAAGTTGAGGTTAGCTTACTTGCTATTACAGGTAATCAGCATAGAGCAGTAGAGTAGAGAAGTAAAGGGAGTGCAAGATGGGGCACTGAGGTATCAGTCTGGGTTAGAGCAGGGACAAAGCCAATGTATTTTAAGATGTTCTTTGAGACGTTTTTTAAAAAGCAGTGAGGATGCAAGAGTTGAGAGTTCACTTGGAAGCTGGTTCCAGGTTTTTCTCACTGTGTTGGTGAAAAGTGAGGCCCCAGCTTTGTTGTTGGATTTAATAGTTGAAACTAGAAGCCCATTAGCTGAGTGTAATGTAGCCAGATTTTTATAGGGAATAATCAGATTAGCGAGGATTGGGGTATTATTAGGGTGGTAGAGGATCTTTTGGGTGATAACAAGTTGTTGACAAAGTAGATGGTTTTGGAGTTCTAACCATCCCAGTTGTTTGAGGTTGATACAGTGGTGAGTTCGATAGGGGGTGCCAGTGGCGAATCTGGCTATGTTGTTACAGCTGGTTGATAGTTTGTTAAGGTATATTTTTAGATAGATTGGTATATATGGCAGAAGCATAGAATAGGGTAGAGATCAGGTGGGTTTGAGCAATAGTGGTTCTAGCTGTTGGGGTAAGGAAGGGCTTGATTCTATAAAGGGAGCCTAGTTTTTTGTTAACAGATTTTATGGTAGTATTGATATGGTCATCATAGCTAAGGTTGTTGTCTATTGTTATTCCCAGGAGACGGGTTGTAGTTCAGGGGAAATGCTAGTTCCATTGTTAGAAATTATTGTGAAGTGAATTTGTGTTGACTTCTGAGTAGGAGCAAAGAGCAGTAATTTAGTTTTTTTAGGGTTCAGGAGGAGGCAGTGTTGCATAAACCAATTTTCTACAGTGTTAAATACTGACTGCGTGAGGGTCTGGAGTGAGGTTATGGACTTGGCTGAACATATTAAAGTTGAGTCATCTGCATACTGAATGCAGGTGGCTTGAGGAATTTTGGTATTTAGATCATTAATAAATATTAAAAAGAGAAGAGGGCCTAGAATAGAGCCGTGGGGTACTCCAATGTTCACAGGCAGGGGTGTGGAAAGATTATTGTCCCAGAGCACAGCTTGCTGTCTGTTTTCTAAATAAGATTTAAACCAAAGTAGCGCTTGTGGGTTGAGTGAGTGGGCTTTTAGTACATCAATAAGCATGTGATAATTAACCATATCAAAGGCTTCTGAAAGGTCGATAAATAGTGCAGAGGAAAGAGAGTTAATGTTACGATTTTTGTTTATACAGTCAGAAAAGGATAGCAGGGTGGTTGTTGTGCTATGGAATGGTCTAAAACCGTGTTGGCAGTTAGCGAGTAAATTATTATGGAGAAGGTGGTCAAGGAGTTGTTGATGGATGCATTTTTCCATTACTTTGGCTATTGGGGAGAGTAGGGCGATTGGTCGAAAGTTGGAAAGGTCAGTAGATGACCCACCTTTATGTAGAGGGATGATGTGGGAGACTTTCCATATTGAAGGGATTGTGCTTTCTGTAATAGTTCTATTTATAAGGATGGAAATGGGATAGGCAATGGCTTTAGCTGCAATTTGCAGGTATTCTGCTGGTAGGCAGTCAGCAGAAGGAGTGCATGGTTTGAGTTTTTGAAGGAAGTTGCAAATGAGGGATTTGGGTACAGGTTGTATATGAAAGGTGGAAACTGGGTTGTTTGGGGTATTTAACGGTGAAGTGGTAATAGGAAGTAATGTATTAGCTAGAGTTTGGATGGCTTCAGTAAAGTAATTATTAAAGGCATCAGCAATTTGCTTAGGGTTATTATGGGTGATACCTGATGGGACAGGGGTTTTAGAGTCACCTGGCTGGAGTAGTTTGTTAATGCCTGACCAGAACTTTTGTGGTTTTTGTTGGTGGGTTTGTTGGAGGTGGAGGTAAAAGTGTTTTTTTTGATTAGGAAAATGTCTTTTTTGGTGGCATTTCTTAGCTGTTTAAAGTAAATGTGATCTGATGGGCTTTTAGAGGCTCTCCATTTGGCCCAAATTCTGTTTCTTAGGATGATCTTTTGACTAGTTTGTTTTGTGAGCCATGGGCCAATTTTGGTCCTAATTCGGGAGGAGCCGCAGGGGGCATGGTAATCTAGGATTTGTAGGAATCTAGTATTAAAGTAGGTGACTGCTTCATCAAGTTGCAGATGATACAGTGGTGACCAGTCACATGCTTTCAGTTAATTTTGGAAGCTCTCTGGTTGAAAGTGTTTTTTAGATTGGGCGGTTTTATAAATATTACAATTAGGGATATGAATTTTTTTGTTTAATTATATAGGTTAGAGCATGGTCGCTGATATCAGCAGGAAGGGTTCCTGGTTTATAAGTGCCAGGATGACTGTTAATAAGGATCCAGTCTAGGGTGGTTTCCTTACCACTTGATTTATGGATTCTAGTAGGGGTGGTTATTATTTGTGAGAAACCATAAAGTTTTATGTGATTGATAGGATTGGGGGAGCTACATGTAGTCCAGTCTATGTTAAAGTTTCCTAGTACAATGGTTTCCTGAGGTAGGTGGGTAGAGAGACAACTAAGTAATATTATTCTCCAAGATATGCAAACTGGGCTAGGCAACAGAAAATTTGTATTTTACAGGAACATTTGCATTTAATTGAAAGTTTTGATACGCATCCAATAACTATTTCAGATAACCCACCAATAATAACAAATAAAAATGCAAGGTAATGAAATAAAAATGAGAAACTGGTGCTTCCTCACCTATCTGTTAAATGGAAAGGAATTTAAGGAATGGGTAGTGGAAATTATTCAGAATTTATTAGAGAAGATAGTAATTTCTTCTGAAAATATAGCTTGGGAGTGGGATAAAATTAAAGCAGAACTTAAAAATAGAGTAGAAATAAAAGAAAAAGAGATATGGTTAAGAAGTAACAATAATTATTTAGAGGGACTGACAAAGGTTAAAGTATTGCAGAACAGGGGAAATCTCACTGAACAAGAAGAAGCATAATTTGAATTTGAGCACTGTCACAAACAGGTTTAGAAAAGAAAGATCCAGAACCATTCTCCAAGCATTTTCTTTCTTTGGTACTAGAAACATCCTTGAATAAAATCCCTTCCCCACCTGGGAAGGAGGAGTTTGTACTATCACTCTTTGGGATAACGTGATTAAGAACACTTAGAAACAAAAGAGTCTGATCCACAGGATGAGGAATGATCCCCATGGAAAGGAGGAACTTCCTCCCACTGCCATCTGTAACCTTGATGAATGATTTTCAGAACCTGTTTGTCTGAAACAATTTGTTACCAAAGAGAAAAATGGAGATTTAGACTTTTGGGAAACAAAAAGGGGCCAGAGTGGAAGGGGATCACAAGGTCTCTTGAATAGTCATTTAGACTTGGACTGTCCTTGGGTTTGGGAAATCTGAGACTTCTTTTTGGAGCCTCTTGTCATTTCTTCTTAAATGTCTGTTTACTTGAATTCTGGTGAGGCTGTTTATTCTGTTTTTTTTTTTCACCAAAACTGGATGAGGAAAAAGAAAACCCCTTGGACAATTTGGAAAAGGAGAGCTGAAAAATCTTAGAGAGTCCCTGGATTGGCATGCCCCTATCATCACACTTTTTGATAATCTCTGAAGCAGATGGGCCAAAAACTAAATTACTTTCCAAGGGAGAATGTAAAATCTCAGTTTTTACATCATCTGGGATGTTTGGTGAATCTAGCCAAGCAAACCTCCTTAATACCAGTGATTGTAACCCTGGAAAAAAATATCAACACAGTAATGTACACACACTGCAAAATAGAGCAGTGACCTGTGTAATAGAAGAAAATAAGTTATTTAAAGCAGATTTTTCTTCACAAGAAGCCATAGGTAAAACATTCCTCATAATTTCACAGTTTGTCAGAACAAACTTTAACATATCAGTGTGACAATTCAGAATTCTGAAAATCAAAGTTGTAGAAGAATATACTTTTTTCCCCATACCTATCAATAATTTTCCCATCCTTAGTAGAAAGAGTAGGACTGGAATTAACTAATTGCTTAGCAGCTGTGGGATCAACTAAAGCAATAGCTGATGGGTCAGAGTTTGTGAGTAGTGTATAAAAACTTAAAAGACTGAGAAACTTTATACTTCCTATATGCTTTCTGAGGGGCAGCTAGCTGACTATCACGGAATTTGCAGGCAGTAAGACAAACATTATCTAAAGCAAGCAGGACAGGAGGAACAGATTTAAGTTCTGGAAATCCTTCTTTAACAACTCATAGTACTTTCTGAGGGACTGAGAAACCTCAGTGTTCTCTCTCTGAAAACACTGGGACATTCTAGAAGTAGTCTCAGAGAAAGAGAAAGCCCTACAAGGAGAATTAGAAACTGAGCTCTTCTCTGAGTCTGAATCAGAAGTCTGAGGACAAAATCATGAATCTGTCTCTGCATCTTCCCATTTAGATTTAGAATCCTGAATCTTTCCAGGAAAACAGAAATCCCTCTTTTACAAGAAATTACTTTACAAGAAGGATCAATAGCGTGAACTAAATGCTCAGCCAGTCCGATTAAATTATTCCCATCCAAAGAAATTTGAAGAGGGATATTTACATGCATGTTTTTTTTGTTTATTTCTGACAGGAAATAATGGGGCCAATCATGTTACTAATGGCATCAGCTGATTCCCCAGAGATGGGCATATCATTCTGATACAACAGGAAAACCTTCCCCGTCTCCTCTTCTAGGACTGACAAGCGTGGCTCTCCCGTGCTCACTGAGGGGACTCCAACAGTCACAGAGGACACAGCTAATCCCCAGTTGATCTTTGCTGTAGCTGCTGTATCAAAAGGATCCAGAGTAAAATGTGAGTGGTCTGAGGCACAAATGCCCACAGCATCACTCATCTGCTGCTGAGGAAAATTGTTAGCCTGCTGTGGTGCCAAAGGTTGCTTGCTTAACTTTTTCTTTTTGTGACTGGCAGAAAGCCTGACTATATGACCAGTAGTCTGTTCCCATGGTTAAGCTGAAAATAGTGCCTCTTTCCCATGGAAGACAAGCAGCAAAAGCTGCTAAAACTACCAGTCCACAAAAATTACTTTCTTGACAGAAAAAGCACAGTAAAAGCACTTTAAAAGAATATGGCAGCCTCACAATGAAAAAATAAATACAAATTCTCCACAGAAAATATGCTTTCGGTTAGTTTATACTACCTTTAAACTGACAGAAAGAAATGAGTGCTTAGTTTAAAAGAACGTTACAATCTTGAGACAGTACGCTAAATAACAACATTTCCTAACTTTAAAATAACTTTCCTGAAGAGGAACGTAATAAAACATTAACAAAATTTAAGAAAATGTATGCTTTTTTTCCCAAAGGGAATTTTTCTACCCAGCAAAGAAAAGCACAAACCAACCTTCAATCATTAAATGTCTCAGAAGAGCCTACTGTTCTGTGGCTGTGAAGCTCTGGAAGGCTTTGTGCCCAAACCTGTCTTTTTCGTCAGCTCACCTTAAGGTGCTTGACAGTTTGGGAGCATGGAAGGTGCCCTGAAACTTTGGAAGCTGACCGGCTGTTATATCCTTGGCAGGATATAACCCATGTAGCTAAGGCTACTGCAGCAGTGATCAGCATGAAGAACATCCCTAGATTATTACTGGTAGATCTTTCCCAAATGTAAAACAACTACTCCTTAATTTTACCTTACTATCTAGAGTATTTAAGACTTCTCTAGTGCGCTTTCACACTTCAGTGACACCCTCAGCCACAGTTCAGGATACCAGAATGTCACTCAGAGCTCAGACATGCCCCTGACTATCACATGATATCAAAGCCTGGAAACAAGACCTGTCTAATGTACAGCAACAACAACATTTTCTTAGCCTAAGGAAAGTCACAAAAGCTATAAAGGCCTTGCATCTTAAACCAAAACAAATTGCTTACTATATTAAACCTAAGATCTTTCAGAAAGAATTAAAGTGATGACAACAGTTGTAATGTTCCTCTATGTAACAACCAAAACTTTATCATAGAATGCCAGCATTTTCTTCTGTCTACTTCATAGGATCTTACTGATAGTTGGAAGGCTGACCCTCTGTGTTCTCAGTCATTTGTGATTCCATCTTTCCAAAAATGCTCTATTGGCATAATTCACTGCCACTTTCCAGTTCACTTACATCACCAATCAAATAAACTAAATAACTGGTACTAAAATTAAACCCCTCAGCATCTAAGTTCAATAAGCTCCATTCAACTTTCTTCAGACTAGCAGCAGAGAAAATAACTAGACCCCTCAATCATATCTTTAAACTTTAACTCACAACTGTCATTGTTCCTCATCTTTTTAAACATGCTATAATAATCCCACTGTAAAAAATGACCTCAGCCTCTCTAAGGACAACTGAACAATATCAAACCTCTTTCCCATTACAATTTTTTTTGAAAAATTACTATCCTAACTACTATTTAAATGCATAAATAGTTATGAACTTCTCTGTGATGAACAATATGGCTTTCACAACACATTTAACCAGATTCTTTCCAACTAAAAATAATACTACAAAAACAGTTTGCCACAATTAGTCAGAAAACACAACAGCAAATCCACACAAAGGGAATAACCGCCACTGACTCCATTTACAAGAACAAGAATGATTAGCTCATTACTGCTAGCCTATTTGTTGACATTAACAGAGCTTTTGAAGCTGTTAATCATGAACTCCAGCTTAGCAAACTATAAAAATGAAACTTTGGGGATAGTGCAGTAGTATGGTTCCAAAGTTACCTGATGGATACAACTTTTCAAATTTAGTACATTATCTGGCATTGCAACACAACATAGAAGTCCTTAAAAGCTGAATATTAGCTCCCCCCACTCTTCTCACTCTCTCTCTCGATCTTCAACTTGAATTTCTGCATCTCAGCATTCTCATTTACACTAATAACGTTCTTCTTACTGAAGCTAGAAAAACACATTCTGACCTCTAGAAGATGATCTCTTGATAGTATACTATTAACCCCAAGAAAACTAATGTTATGGTCTTTGCAAGTACTGAGAAATATACTTTACCCCCCCCCCCACTAAATGAAAGACAACTAAGGCAACACCATTCCCAATGTCTCTGTGAAGAAAGACCTTAGATTGACACAACCCATCATTCTTTTTTACCACTTACACAAAATAACCAGTAAACGTTTTAGCACAACTAAAACTCTGCCACAAATCACAAACCTTCTTTTACCTACTGCAAGGACTGTCACTGCCACAAATGGTCTACTTCTAGTATTTGAATTACTGTTGCTTGCTCTGCATTCCTCTTGCAATACTCAGAAATTACAAATCCCACACAGAATCTTAAAAACATTCTTAGATCTTCTTGTACATTGCTGCAACCTCCTTAGTGACACCAAGTGGCTATCAGTAATAAATATGTCCACCTTTCTTCTTGGCATTTTACTCTCCAAAATATTAAACTTTAGCCACCACACCTCCTGAAAACAACAATCATATTTTGACAATAAAACTACACCCTGAGAAGCTCTGACAATGACACACTTTCCCTGTGCTGTCTACCCTTCAAACAACTTCTGGGGAAACAGCATTCTGTAGACTTGGTCCGGCCATTTGGAACCACTTCCCTATAGAAGATACACTTGAGGTTTTAAGCATGCTGTCAAGGACCTTCTTCTTAAGGCAGGCGAAAGTAACTGCTACTGTGACAATGGTTAATTCCAGGTAACAATTTAAGTCATCAGTGCTAAACACATTAATGTCTTTGCACCTGAATCCTTACCTTTTGCGCTAAATATTATCTGATGTGTATCCCAATTGTATATATGTACATTCTTGCTTATTATTATTACTATTGTTTTTCATTTTTGCCAATGTTTTTGTACTTTTTGATAAATCTTGTTTATTGACAATATACTAATACTTAGACTTTGTATGTTAGACTTACTTTTTCCTAGCCATGTATTTCTTTCTTTGTATGTTTCTTCTTTATTGTATGTGTATATATATATATATATATATATATATATATATATATATATATATATATATATATATGCTGCTCACTGAATTCAGGACTACTGGGGCATGTGAAAGGCTAATGGGGTAGCAGTCATTTGATGTTTTTTAGCTGCATTTTTCTTGCCTTCTTGAAAATGATATATTGTTGGAATATTTTTCTTTGAACTTCTTTTGTTGTTAAATTCTGAGAAGAAACCATATTTTTATTGAGTATAATTTATTTGGTATTGAAGAGTTTGACATACATTACATAACCATCTTTAAATGAAAATATATGTTTGCCTTTTTTTGTCAGGGTTCATAGTAATATCATATACTTTTTGTCTGAGTGGAAAATCTTGTCACAGGGGCATTCAACAATTTCCCTCTGACATACCCATTGTAAGGTTCACTTCGGAGCCATGAGTCATTTCAGGTCAGCCAGTGAAATGGGTGCCCTTAAAGCAGCATCAACAATATTGTAAGCACATTGCAGTCTATATTATCTGGAGAAGGAACTAATTTATCTGTTTGATCTGTGATATCTCAGAACAGTTTGTAAGTTTCTTGCATCTAGTCCAAATTTGCACTATATCCTTAACAAGTAAGTGCCCTAACAGCTAGTGTGTAAAAGGTCTAAACTTTCTTCCCATTTGAGCTAATAAAAAAATGTTGAGTCTTTATCAAAGGTAAGGTTGCTAATGACACAACTTTCCCTCTTTACAAAGAAACAGTAGTAAAGTCTGGTTTGTACATGTTATATATATAATTACCATCCATCTAGAGACGTTTTGCATATCTACCACATTTCTTAGGAGCAGAACAATGTGAAGCAGATGAGTTACTAGTAGATATTAAAATATCCCTAAAACTATAATAGAGTGGGCAAGCTTTTAAAATATTAAAATAAAGTGAGGAAATGCCCACTTTGTATCAGGAATCCTCATCATTAATATGAATCTGTTGTTAGGTGAAGAAAGAATTCCTGCAAAGTCAGTTGACATATTCATTGGGTCAGTTTAAGGTTATCAAGAGAAGTTCCTAAAGATAAGGAAAAAATCTCCCTAACAGAATACTGAAAGCAAACAGAATGAATGCTTCATACTAGGTATTTTTGGAAACTGACTGTGAATTTCTTTGAATGGAAGTCATTCAATGGATAATACACTAATCATTAACAATGGCAAATTTCCTTTTCTAAAGCTGCCTTTAATGATTTCCCAGTATCACGCTTAAGTATTTTCTCCACTTTCTCATGTTTTTGTAATGAATACTGGAAACAATAAAATAAAATAGATTATACCATGACCCCCCATTAATATTCCAAAACGTGCACGCTGATTGGCCAGCGTGCACGTTGTAAATCGCCCGGACTTTTTCCATTAGTATAAGTCTCTTTTAAAACACTGTCTCGCTATGTTAAAAGAGTTTAACATAGCGACACAGGTTTAAAAAAAGCAACGGAGATCTCCGTTGCTTTTTTTAAAGCTGTCTCGCTATGTTAAACTCCTTTAACATAGCGACACAGTGTGTAAAAAGCAACGGAGATCTTGCTTTCTCCGTTGCTTTTTTTTAAACCTGTCTCGCTATGTTAAATGTGTTTAACATAGCGAGACAGCTTTAAAATAAGCAACGGGGATCTCCATTGCTTATTTTAAAGCTGTCTCGATATGTTAAACCCATTTAACATAGCGAGACAGGTTTAAAAAAAAAAGCAACGGAGAAAGCAAGATCTCCGTTGCTATTCGCTATGTTAAATGGGTTTAACATAGCGAGACAGCTTTAAAATAAGCAACGGACATCTCCGTTGCTTATTTTAAAGCTGTCTCGCTATGTTAAACACATTTAACATAGCGAAACAGTAAAAAGCAACGGAGATCTTGCTTTCTCCGTTGCTTTTGGCCACAACTCTAATGTACTGCGTAGGCATGTGCAGTACATCAGAACTGCAGCGGATACCAGACAACTGCGGAAGGGCAGCAAAGAGGCATTATACAATGCCACTATTTAAGAAAAGTAATTATTTCTTTTCTTAAATAATGTCATAGTATAATAGCAATAACCCACTTCTGGGTGTGGGTAATGCGGGATTTACCCACGGTTGTCTTTGTTTGGTCCCTCAGGCTTCGCCCTCGGGACCAAACCACGCCAACCGTGGGTAAATCCCGCATTACCCACACCCAGGCATGGGTTATTGCTATATTAGACCTAAACAAAGAAACTTATGGTAAAAAGACTGGCAATAACCCAGCGCAATAGCTGTTCATTATTAATTAAGATTTAATTGAAGCTCGCCAAAGAAAAATAATAAGCAGTAAATGCAAATGGTCTACTACACAAATGAAATTACTGACATTTTTTAATTTACAGTATTTTTATTAAGCATAAAAATTCTACAGAATGAAATGTTTATTGATATTTCCATAACCATTAAACTTTTGTTATACATACAAAATAATGAATCAGAAAATTAATAGTATATATACTTAAATTATTTAAAATAAAATGTTTCTTGCTGACTTCTGTCATGTTTTGCAGTACTACACATTGTAGGGCTTTCACAGACCTCAGTGAGTGTAATGTCTATAATGTTACATCCTGGTCAGTTTAACTCCCTGATGTTGAATGCCCTGTTCAATATTAATTATATGGAACCACTGCTAGTGCAGTTTCTATGTGTGTCCCCACAGCAGTTCCTTTTTTTCACTAATTTCCCTTTTCTTGTGTTTGGGGATGGGGCTTGCACCTTGCAAGAGTATTTTTTAAAAATGTTTAAAACTGGGGGTATGACTGGTCATTTTCACTGGATTGAACCTTTGTTGACCTGCACCTCAATGAGCTCAGGTGAAGCAGCTTGTAGCACAATCCTCATCTACTTACAAAAGTAATGCTACTTGATTTTATATGTGTTTCACTTGCATTAACTGTTACATAATTCCAAAATATATATGTTTTACACAAACACATGTATGTTCAATTCTTAGTACTTTGTGACCTCTTTTCACTATTCTTTTACCTTATGTAGTTTGCACTGAAATCTATACATTTTTATAATTTTTCTCATCAAGTTTAGAACATCTGTAATAGGGTATTCCTTCATCCATTTGTTCCTTTCACACTGTTACAGGATACTGCATGCTCACTACTGCAACTAAGCTAAAATTCAAGACTGTCTCTAAGGAACACCATCCTTTCTGCTGATAAAAAGCAAAAACAAAAGAAGCTTGACTACTACAGACACATCCTGAGTTCTTAGTTCAGACAGCTAAAATTCAAGACTCTCTCTGAAACACCCATACTTTCTGCTAACAAAAAACAAAATAAGCCTGACTACTGTTTACTCATCCTGAGTATTTAGCTTAGTCACACAGGTACATTTCAGCAGGAATCTCGGAGTGTACCACTGTGATGTTGTTTAGGGCTACTGTATTATTCACTGAAGGCTTATAGTGGATTGTTGGTCTACTTGTTATTGTCTACTGTCTTATGAGAGCACAGTGTCCTGTCACAGAACAATGCTTACAGCCTTAAACAATATTTATTATGTTACTGGCTGGCATCAGTCTCCTTCAGAAATTCAGATAATTAATCAGTTATACTCTTCCTGCTCTCCCAGCCAAATTTAGTTTTTTCCACTCCTCTCTGCAAACTTTCCTGCACTCAGTTTGTTTGCTGTGAAACTGTAACCATCTGAAGAAAACTCACCTGTAGATTCTTAGTGTTTTGCAGTGCTTTACTCCTTCTAAACAGCTCTACTGTAACTTCATTCTGGAGTAGCATATTCCTTGTGCTTCCAAAGCATGTGTAAGACTAATGTTCTTATTACATAAAATTGTTCC
Organism: Protopterus annectens; assembly: GCF_019279795.1. Taxonomy (NCBI): domain Eukaryota; kingdom Metazoa; phylum Chordata; order Ceratodontiformes; family Protopteridae; genus Protopterus; species Protopterus annectens. Next base: position 1,230,830,390 of record NC_056743.1, on the reverse strand, counting down.
ACTGACAACATAACAGATAAAGACTCCTCCGGCTGGGGCTGGAGCTGTTTCCCGCTATGCTCCCTTCTCACCCTCGATTCCTCAGTCGTCCCTCATGGCATTACATTTATAGGACATTTTCTCTACCCAGAACTCCACCTACTTCCCACCTCTCTTAAAGGCATACACATAAATATAGACATACTCTGGGCAAAATAATACACACACAATATTCCTAAACCACCAGTCTGCATTTAAGCACTTCTTCTTTCATCTCTTATATTTGCTAACTAATCACAGTGATCACAACTTACACCATCCATCTCACTCAACTATCTACTCATACACTTCCTGTGTTCATACCCTAGTGTTACAGGATCATAGGAGATTACTAAGCTATCGACACGGAGGTCATTTTAAGCCTAGCCATTTCATCCCAATGTAATACCATAGAAATGCTAGTCAATTCCCAGGATCGCATTTAGTGATGACTGCCCATGTCCAGGGGGACTGTGGGCTCTATCCCAAGTAAAAATTTATGGTATCCCATCCACTCATCCAGGTTCCTCTTAAACAGTGTCAAAGAGAGGTGCTCTGTTTCACATGAATTGGTAGCCTGTTCCAAAGATGCAGGAGTCACTAGGAGATAAATCTACCCTCCAGCATGTCCTATTTAAGTCGCAGGCTCCTCTTTTTCTGACATCTCTCTCTACAAAGCTACATACCATACTTCTCTTAAATATTACTATATCCTTACTTGTATTTTATCACCTTACAACTTACCATACGTCACTCATTCTTGTACACAATTCTCCCACTATGTGTTCCACTGCAAATTATTCAAATCACCCCTCTTCACCACTAATTGTTTCCACTATATACAAAGACTCACTGAATCTTTACTTCAAATTTAAATTAATAAACTCTCACACCAAACATACCAAAGTAAAACTAACTGCTACAGTTAAACCAAAAGAAGTTACCAAACATATCTATTTTTCTCTTACCACTGTCTGGGATACTCATCCCAACCCTGATCCTCTTCCCATTCTGACTCCCCAGTAGCCTCAAAAACTTATCTCAAGCCACCTCCCTCCTACTCAACCCACTCATCTTCTTCCAAAACAGGGACACACCACCATCACCAAAACTAGAAACACTCAAAACATCTATCTCAAACTCACCCAAGCAGCTTAAATTCATTTATTTAAATACTTATATCATTTATAATAACATTTCAGAACTCCATGCTTGGATCTTCTGCAACACACCACATATTCTTGCCATAACTGAAACATGGCTAAAATCTCATATACTTGATTCTGAAATATCACTCCCTGGTTATAATATCGTCAGGGCTGATAGAACTCAAAAAAAGGAGGGGGAGTAGTTTACTGTACCCTGACTATCTTGAAATCCTACCCTACAATAAACCTATTCCCAAATTTCATAATGCTGATCTCCTTATCTCCAATCTTAAACTAACCCATAAGCACGTATGTAATATAGTACTCTGGGTGTAGTTTACATACCAGAAATTTCACATAACCAAAGCCCATATAACCCAGTCGAGAATGCTGAAACTTCACATGAATGAACAATCACAAAGCCAAACTGTTTCCCAGGGTAAATTACCACTGGGTCAAAAATGCAGAGAGAGCACACTGCACCATCTATAACCTACCCAGGTAGGGGGTAAGGCCCCCCACACCCCCCTAACTAAATATACCAACTCCAGGATCACACTACAGAGGGGGAAAAGTGTAAATCTCCCCTTGCTGGCCAGTGGTTACTTTCCCTGGGAAGCACTTTGGCTTTGTGATCATTCGTTCATGTGAAGTTTTGGTTTTCTCAGCTCGGTTATATGGTCTTCGGTTATATGACATTTCAGGTATATAAAGTAGACCCAGTACTCTATATCCCCCCGGTAATAATGTTACAACCTTGAAAAACATCCAAACTGGATCTCACATACAATTTCTGATGAAAAGGTAATCGCACAGAGAGCGCACCAGCAGATTTTCTCCACAAATTATTTGTCAACCAGCTTTAACCTATTTGGATTGACTCAACTTATTTCCTCTCACACATTATAACTATCCCAAAAGCAGGGGCTCAATTCTGAACTGGATATTGGTGTCTGATTCCACTATGTTTCCAGTGGCACCCTCTCTGATTCCCTCATTGATCACCTAACTGTATATGCCCTCCTGTAATCTCACTAATTTTAACTCTGATACATTTAACAGAATTCTTAGCCCCTTTAACTGGTCTATCCTGAAAAATATTCCAGTCAATGAAGCTATGCATAAATTTAACTCACTTTTTTGAAAACTGACTTCAACTAGAATGAAAAGAATAAAGAATAACCATACTCCTTGATTATCCACTCAAACCTGCACCTAATGTATGAAAGAGATAGGTCTTGGAAAGAATGATTAAAATATAGATCTCCCCCGAAATCTACAACACTTTAAAGAACTATATAACCATGCTAAAAAACAGATTATCACAGACAAGAAACTTTACTACATTAGCACTTTACTAAATCATTCTTCCAACCCTAAAAACCTCTGGTCTTCTATTAATAATATACTTCACCCTGGAACATCCACCACTCCTAATCCTACCTCAAATAACACTCCCTTCAAAATAGCTGCTCAAATTAACAAAAATTTTATCGAAAAAAATGAAAGCCCTTACTAAAGATTTTCTTTCCAACAATCCTGACATGCCCTCTCCTTAGAGAACAAACACCCCCAGTTTCATCCAAAAACCCATCCCAACCTCCCACATCAAACTGATACTTCTTAAACTGAAATCCTGTTCTCCTTCAATAAATAATCTGTCTGAAGAATACCTCAAGTTGGCTGCAAGTTCCACAACCTGTCCTGTGTCTCTTCTAATTGACAGATCTATCAAGGAATCATATGTTTCTTCTCTGTGGAAAAAAAAAATCTTCATCATCCCCCTACATAATTGAAGAACCACATCTGTTATAACTAGTTTCAGACCTGTTGCTATATTATTCCCTTTGTCAAAAATTTCACAGAAGTGCATTCACAAGCAACGTCTTCAACATATTCTTCAGGAAAAGTTTCTGACCCCCACATAGAATGATTTTAGACCCACCCATACCATGACCACAGCCTTATTCAAATTCACAGATGCTAATAACAAAACCAGAGATGAAGGCAAACTTGTTTAGTTTGCATTCCTTGATCTCTCTAAAGTTTTTGATCTAGTCTCTTACCAAAAACTCCTCTACCAACTGTCTTCCCTTGGGCTATCATAACCTATACTACTATGCTTTAACAACTACTTAACTGATACATACCAGTCTGTTAAATGGCTGTCCACTTTTCTCCCTTCCTACCTGTCATTAGTGGGGTATCACAAGGCTACATTCTTATTCCTGTACTCTTCAGTATATTCACTGACAATTTACATACATCTTTTCAGTAAGTTTCCCTTGTACAATACACTGATGATTCTACCTTAATAACCATTTCCAACAATCTAATACATCTTTAAGGAATTACTCAAGAAGCCTTTAACTCTGTTGAAAGTTGGCTACAAGATAATAATCTAATACTAAATCTAAAAAAAAAAATAAATTACTTCCATGTTTTTCCAAAATCCCATTTCCATGAAAAAAAACTTTTAATTTTTTTTACTTAAATGATACTAAGATTGAAGCTACCCCACAAACAAAACTGCTTGGCATGACAATCAATGACAATCTTACATCTGATTTACATATCCACAGCTGCAACAAGACGTGTCATCAAAAATTAGGCACCCTAGGGATTTCCAAGATGGCTGCCCATTGAGTAACAGCTCGATTTCAGCTCTCCCAATGTGAAAACAGAAACTCAGAAGACAGACCCAATGAACTCATATTTTGGGTAAATGTCAGTAACTAGTTAGTAAGTGCATGTTTGGATGCAACAAAAAAGAAATTCAGAGAACCTGAAAGAAAATCAACCACAAAATGTGAGGAAAAACACTGACTGGGAAGAATTCTGCAACTGTTCAGCAAATGCAGTGCAAGCTCCAGCTTTGATGCAAGACATGTCTTCCAGTATCCAGAGGAAAAACTAAGTCAAATGCACTCAGAGATGATTAAAATAAATGAAACACTGATGGAATGTCTGGACTTAAAATAAATGAAACATTGATGGAGTATATGAACTCAAATAACAAAAAGCTTTATAAAATGGAAGAAGCTTTAAACAGCTATTATGATGAGGTGATAAAGCTGCAAAAATCAGAGGTCAAAATAAAGAAAAGGATGGCTGAATATGAGACTGCTCAAGAAGAGATGTTTCAAAAAATAATAGAATTAGATGGCAGGGCATGCAGGGAAAACCTGAGATTTTCTGGTGTACCAGAGAAGCTGGAAGGAACAGACTATATTGATTTTATGAAAGCAAAAGTAAGCAACCAAACTGGTATTCCACAGCAGGAGTTGTTAATTGAAAGGGCACATAGTGTGTATACTCCAAACCTGGCTGTGAGAAAACAACCTAGATCTTTAATTGCAATGATGCAATCCTACCAGCAGAAGGAGTTGATTCTGACAAAACTGTGGCAGAAGGACAAAGTACTAAAAGTCAGAGACAGTATTGTGTTTGTGGAAAATGATTACTCACTGTACACCAGACAGAAGAGGAGTACATTTATTCCACTAATCAGGGAATGTTGAGAATCAGGCATGAGATTCAAACTGCTGTTTCCAGCTATCTTCAGAATATTCTTTCCCAGAGGGGCAAAATTGTTTTTGATGCAGAACATGCTGAGGAAATACAAAAATTTGTCTAACAAAAAGTGAGCTGTAAAACAGAAGGAGATTCTGCTTTTTATTCTTACGGTAATAAAGACCACAGAGAGACTGTGGCAATGAAACCTTTTCCACTGTTTCAACAGTAAATGCTTGAGAGACAGAAAAAAAGCACAAGAGTTGACTAGAAGAACCAATAATATGTTGGAAAGGAAGGAGAGACTGGATTTGGGAGATGGAGATAAACAGGAATAAAACAAGCAACTACAAAATTGACAAATAAATGTGGGATTATAAAGCATTAATTATATTTGTGAAACATGACAGAACAAGAAAACCTGGGAATTTTGGACTTTTTGACTTTGTTAAACTTGTAGGGTACTCTAAAACATATGCTCTACTTCATGTCATTAATTTCTGGTTTGGAGGAACACTTAGGAGAGGGGAAAAATAAGGAAAGAATTTTTGTTCTTAAAGTAATATTTCTATAGTGCATGATATTTGCATGCTATAAAGTTTTCTCAGTTATTTTCAAATGGAATGTGGATACTAAAGTAAACAGGTGCCCCTGTTTATTCCTTCTTTTTTCTTTCACCTTGTTCGGTTTTAAGAAATGTAGACACTATAATGTAAAAAAAAAGAAGAAATGTCTATTGAAAAGAGTATGATACAAGAAAGAATGATGTGCTTTTTCTCGCATGGGGAAATTACTGGATTAAGGTTCTTGGCTTTATCTAATATCAAGTTTTAAGAGAAAGCAAATAAATAAAAAAAAGATAATTGAATATAATAAGGCTCTCCTCCAACAAATAAATAAATAAAGTAAATAAACAAATACTTGTAAATGCAACCCTGCATGTCTTCATGGAGACAATCTGATAAAGGCCAATAAATACAGACAACATTTTTCTTTTAATGGCTTTCTTTCAATAGTTAGGAGGTAATGTTTTCTGAAAGCATTTAAGTGTTTTCTCATTCTGGGAGAACAATAAAGATAAGACAAAACCACACAGTACTTAGTAGAAGCACAGGCTGTATCATGCTTCTTAGCATGGATAACCTTCTCTTTAGGTTAACCCAAGTCTGGCAGTGTGGCAGTGTGGGAGAAAGTACAGTTTTGTACCTACCATAAATGTAGATGTCCGATAGATATGCAACTGCAGTCCTGACATATGGGTTGTCCTGCCTCAGGCAGCCCTTCGGTTGGCCAGATTCCAAAGTCTGGGTCCGGCGTTGGCCGATGTCACCTCCTCCCCGACATCAGAGCGGCTGGAGTATAAAGGCATCAGCCGATGCCATCTTCTTCAGTGTTTCTTGCCCCAGATGCCAGGTGCCCTCCAAGGAAGGCTAAATTTTGTGAATTGATAAACAGATAAAATCAGACATGCACAACAGTAATAAACAGATACACCATAATATATAACCCCAGCTGATAGGTAAGGGGAGAAAGGATCCAACAGGGGAAAAACAGAGGGGTACGAGGGAGGGAAAACCTGACTGCAGTTGCATATCTATCGGACATCTACATTTATGGTAGGTACAAAACTGTACTATGTCCTTCAAGAATGCAACTGCAGTCCTGACATATGGGTTGAATACCATAGCCAAGCTGGGGGTGGTAGGACTAAACAAGAGATGGTGTAGCTAGAAGGCCATGCAGGACTGCTGAAGCAAAGCCTGCTCGGGATCTGGAGTATAATGGCAGGTTGTAGTGTTTGGTAAATGTATGCATGGAGCTCCATGTAGCAGCCTCTAGAATATCTTTTGTAGCCACTCCTCTTAGAATGGCTGTGGATGTGGCCATAGCTCTGGTGGAGTGTGGTCTAATATTAGCTGGCACACTTTTTCCATGAAAAGAATAACAGAATCTGATGCAGTGTCCAATCCATTTTGAGATAGTTTGTTTGGTGACTGCTTTTCCTTGCACTCCAGCAGCATAGGCTACAAACAGTTGGTCAGACTTCCTGGTGGACTTTGTTCTGTCCAAGTAGTAGCATAGTTGTCTGTGAATGTCTAAAGTATGCAGCAGCTTTTCCCCTTTATTTTGAGGGTTAGAAAAGAAAGTTGGCAGGTGAATTGCCTGGTTTAGAGACACTCTGGATATCACCTTAGGCATGAATGAAGGATTGGTCCTAAGGGAAACTCTGTCCTGATGAAAGATGAGAAAAGGAGGAACTGCCATGAGGGCCTGTATCCCCGAGACTCTTCTTGCTGATGTGACTGCCAACAGGAAAACCGTTTTCCAAGAGAGAAATTGCATTTCTGAAGATGCTGCTGGTTCAAAAGGAGGAAGAGTTAATTTTTCCAAGACGTAATTGAGGTCCCATGCAGGAATTGGTAGCTTCCTTGGAGGTTTGATATTCTTTATGCCTCTTAGGATCTGTCTTAGCAAGGGATGCGAAAACACAGGTGGATCACAGTTGTAATGTGCTGAGATAGCTGAAGTGTGGATTTTGATGGAAGAGTATGAGAGGCCACTGTGAAACATTTCTGCCAAGTATTCTAATATCTGAGGTATGTTCATCCGTGATGGATCCTGGCCCTTGTTGACATTCCAGATGGTGAATCTCTTCCATTTGGCCAAATAGGTTTTTCTGGTGGAAGGTCTGCCTGCCTCCAGCAAAATTTCCTGAACTTTTTCGGAGAGGGAGTCATGGGTCTGAGTCATGGAACTCTCCAAGCTGTCAGCTTTAAGGTTTGCAGGTTCTGATGAACAGTCTTGTAACTGTGTTGAGTCAGGAGCAGAGGCCATTGAGGCAAGGGCCACGGTTTGGTGTGAGTTATGCTCAGTAGTAGTGGATACCAGTGTTGCCTTGGCCAGTCTGGGGCTATCAAGATTCCTCTTGGTTGTTCTGCCTTGATCTTCAGTAACACCTTGGTGATCAAAGGTAGAGGAGGGAATGCATAAATTGTTAGAGCATTCCAGCTGAAGGAAAGAGCATCCGTTTTCCAAGCTAGAGGATGGTGTATCCTTGTGCAGAACCTTTCCAGGTGATGATTGAGATGAGATGCAAAGAGGTCTATGTCTGGTCTTCCCCATGCAGATGCTATTTGTGATAAAATGCATGGGTGTAGCATCCATTCGTGTGGATCCAAGAAATCTCTGCTCAACCTGTCTGCCAGAACACTGTCCTTGCCCGGAACAAACTGGGATTGCAAGTAGATGTTCAGTTTCAGGGACTTTTCCCAAAGAATCATTGTTAGTCTGCAGAGGGGGTAGGAATGTGTCCTCTTGTTTGTTTATGTACCACATGACAGTGGTGTTGTCTGTCCTTATTAGCAGATGACCTTGCTGAAGAGATTTTCCAAAGGCTTCTATTGCATGTATCACTGCCAACATCTCTTTTTGATTTATGTGCTGATGCATCTCCATGGGAGTCCATTGTCCTTGAATGCATCTGCCATCCATGTGCGCCCCCCCCATCCATGGTCTGAGGCGTCTGTTGTAATAGTTTGACTTGTTGGAGGTTTGTTGAAAAGCATGCCCTCGTTCAAGTGACTTGCTTGAGCCCACCACAAAAATTCCCTTTGCAGGCATGGTATAAGCGGTATTATGTCTTCTAGGCTGTGGCTGTGTTGCGACCACACGCTTTTTAGGTACCATTGCAGCTTTCTCATGTGTAGTCTTGCCAGAGGGATTAAAAGAATGCAAAATGCCATGAACCCCAGGGCCTGCAGGGTCTTCCTTGTGGTCAGGTGGGTTAATTTTGCTAGACCTTTGAAGTAAGCTGTTAAATGCTCTTGTTTCTCCTCTGTGAGGAAAGCCATTTGTAGCTGTGTGTCCAGTTTTGCTCCTAGAAAAATAATCTCTTGGGATGGCAGTAAGCTTGATTTTTGAATGTTGACTGTGTATCCCAAAGCCTGCAGCAATTGAATGACATAATCCAAGTGTTTTATCAAGGTCTGTTTGCTGTCTGCTTGTATTAGGCAGTCGTCCAGGTAAGGGTATATTTGAATCCCCCGGCGTCTGCAATGTGCCACTACTGATGCCAGGAATTTCGTGAATACTCTGGGTGCAGTAGATAAGCCAAACGGCAATGCTGAGAATTGATAGTGCTCTGTTCCTGCAAGAAATCTGAGGTATCTTCTGCAACTGTGTCTGATAGGGACATGCAGGTATGCCTCCTTGAGGTCCAGAGTAACCAGCCAAGACCCCTTGCCCAGCATGGGAAGAAGTTGCTGTAACGTCAGCATCTTGAATTTTGGCACCATGAGAAAAGTATTTAGAACGGACAAGTCCAATATAGGCCTCCATTGTTTTTCTTTTCTTGGAACAAGGAACAGTCTTGAATAAAATCCCTGGCCTTGTTCCTGAGGAGGAACCTTCTCTATTGCTTTTATTTGTAACAGCTTTGAGACTTCTATGAGTGCCTCTGCCCTTTGATTTTGTGGCAGGTTTGGCATGCCTTGTCCTGTTGGTAAGGTATGGAAGTGGAACCTGTAACCTCTGTCTATTATGTCCAGAATCCAATTGTCCTTTGTTATAATGTGCCAGTTTTTTGAGAATAGAGATAATTTTCCGCCTAGAGGTGCTTCTCTTTGAGCCTTGGTAGGCGGAGTGAAAGGTAAGTCATTGTGATTGTCCCTGTGGTGCAGGTGAACTACCTGTGCCACTTCTCTGATTTTGTGGTTGCCATTGGCGTCCCCTGTAGGAGCCTCGGTATTGCCCTCTACCTCATGCACGCCTGTTCTTTCCCCTTTGAAACTTGTCAGAGTCTGGAAAGGACCAATTCTTTGAAGGCCAATTCCTGCTGAACCTTGGTGGCTGAACCTGGAGGAAATCCTTTACTGTCTGTACTGATTTTGCCTTCTCAATAGATTTCAACACATCCTGAGCATTAGCACCAAAAAGCTTCTGTTTATCCAGAGGTGTGTCCAGGAGCTTTACTTTAACATGATCTGGCAGTGGCTGTTCTTTCAACCAAGCATGTCTACGGATAACAGCCCCTGTCATAGCTGCCCTACATGAAGCCTCCAATGCATCATAACCACACTGTAGAAAATGATTACTAACCTGCTGAGTGTTATGCACCAAATCCTGCAATGCCTTTCTATCTATAGGCTCAGGAGAGGCTATCTTTTTCTGCAAATCATCCAGTAAATAATCCTGGTACTGAAACATATGAAAAAGGCAGTTAAGTGACCTCATGGCAAGGGTGGAAGAGGTATAAACTTTTTTACCCCATCTCTCCAGGGACCTTGCTTCCCTGTCAGCTGGCAGTGGATTCTTGGCTGAGGAGGTAGCCACTCCTTTGGGGCCCTGTGAAATAGTTTCTAGATCCACAGAGTGGGCCTTAAAGAGATGCTTGTGAGTGTCAGGGACCCTATAATATCGGTCTGGCTTGACAGGAGCAGGAGGGAGAGAATCAGGGGAAGCACTGGAGTCGGAGAAAACATCATCCAGGACATCCAAAACTGGAGGGATAGCTAAAGGTCTGTGCTGGGGTAACTTAAGGAAGGTACGTAGCCTTTTCCTAGAATCAGAAAATTCCTGACCCTGCCACTTAAAATGTTCCCTCATGGAGTGGAGGACTTCACCGAAGAAAAATCCTCTGGAGGAGAGGCAGAGGGAATAGATTCCTCAGCATCAGAGTCCTCATAGGCCTGGAAGGATTCTTCTTGGGTATCTGAATGCTCTGAATCCCCAGAGGCTTCATCTGAAGAGAGGTTGTCAGCCTGCTCAGTTCTAGGCCTTTTTTCTGCAGGCGGCTGAGAACCTCTGTCTGGGTGAGGCTGAGACCCCCTGATAAGAGAGATTAGATCTGCAGCCAGAGACATGATTTGTTTGTCAGAAGAAGGGGCCTGAGAAGTAGGTTTAGGATGGGCCTTGGCCTGGCTGGCGGCCTTAGCACGTGCAAAGGCCTTGATTGACATGGATACAGGAGGCCTAGCTGCCCCACGTGCAGGGGTAACATTGTCCACTGGAATGGTGTCGGGTAGATCCAGAACTTCGGTTTCCAGAGGAAAATCAACAACCGGCACCGGTGTAGTCTCCGAGACCGAGGGATGAGTTAACGTGGTGTCATCAGCCTGGTGCGGTTGAATTACCGCTTCCGAAGGGACCGAAGCACTCGCGGAGGGCTTAGGCGTTATATCTGTGGAAGACGTGGGCCGAGGATGTCGGTCCCGGTCCTTTCATTTTTTGGTAGTTTGTGCTGTCGGTTGTTCCGACGGCATGTTGTAAGCGTAGGATTCGCCAAAAAAGTCTTCGGCAAACTCTGCCCGGCGCCTGAGAGTGCGCTTATTAAAGCAAGCACAGGCAGCACAGGCCGAGACGTCGTGGTCTGGGCCCAGGCAAGGGAGGCAGTAAGAATGGAAGTCCTTATGAGGTATTTGTTTACCACAAGACAAACAATTATTAACTTTCTCAATTTGTTCTGACATCGGCTGAGGCAAGAAAAAATGTTCCCCAACGGGGTACTTAGCTTTAAGATGACTTCGGTAACTGAAACACAGGAGCTGACCGACCGGCACTTGCGAACTGCTTCTGCTTCGGGCACCGCGCGGCAAGAAAGACTGAAGAAGATGGCGTCGGCTGATGCCTTTATACTCCAGCCACTCTGACGTCGGGGAGGAGGCGACATCGGCCGACGCCGGACCCAGACTTTGGAATCTGGCCAACCGAAGGGCTGCCTGAGGCAGGACAACCCATATGTCAGGACTGCAGTTGCATTCTTGAAGGACATCTGTTCCTAATAGGAAGGCAAAACTTTAATATCTGAAGATGTACATTGTTTTGTTTGTTAATATTAAGTTAATAGGTTTCTGGGGTGCATTGGGGTGTATTTGTTTTTTTTTTTTTTTTATTGGAGGGCTTTCAATAAAACAAAACATTTTGTATGATGTGCCATAGGCTCAAACGGATATGACAAGAAACAATTGTATATAAGGTCAACCTGTCAAACATTAGTGTGTGCATGTAACACAAAAGCTGAAACTAAATACTTACAAAAAACTGATGTTCATCATGTTTCACTGTTGCAGTAATTACTCTTGGGTTATCCTGCTGGCAGGCTACCAGCAGTTGGCCTGAATTCCAAAGTCTAGGTCCGGCGTCGGTTGATGTCACCTCTTCCCTGACGTCAGTGCGCCAGGGGTATAAAAGATACAGCCGACGCCATTTTCTTCAGTCTTTCTTGCCGTGCGGTGCCCGAAGCAAAAGCAATTCGCAAGGGCCGGTCAGCCGACTCCTGAGATTTTCAAATCCGAATTTCAAAACCAAAGTCTTCATTAAAGCTAAGTACCCTGTTGGGGAAACTTTTTTCTTGCTCCAGACCGATGTCAGAAAAAGTTAGCAATTGTATTTCTTGTGGGAAGCAAATACCTCATAAGGATTTTCACTCTTATTGTGTTCCTTGCCTAGGCCCTGGTCATAACGTTGCTAGCTGTCGGTTTTGTGCTAGATTTAACCAACGCACTATTAAGCATCGGCTCGATTTTGCATTTCATTACTTTGGCCGAAGATTTAATTAGATAATGCTATCGGAACAGCCGACGACCGGAGTTTACAAAACACGCAAGGACAAGGAAAAGGATAGGCATCCGAGGTCCAAAACCGACAACGAGGCCTCCGTTAGGCCAGTCGCCAGTTCACCGGTTCTCAGTGAGGCACTTTCGCAGCCCCTGGCGCCCGCTACCTCAGAGCCACAGGCCGCTTCCGACTCCCACAAGGCACTGACTGGGCCTCTGGATACTCAAGGTATTAGACACTCGGAAATCATTCCCTCAGATGGGTCCGGAGCCGCTGAGCAGGCATCGGCTTCTGAGGGTGTCTTCAGACCTACACAGTTATATGTTAAACCATCTTCAGCTTCAAAGACAAAGACCAAAGCAGCTCTAAAGACAAAGAAACAAGTACAGCATTCTCCTACTCAGACTTCCATGCCTAAAAAACAGATACTTAAAATGGCCGAGGACCTAATTACTTTGATCAGGGGCTCCCAACCCCCTCCTGATAAGAGGCCTAGGCAAGAGACAGAATATCATTCTTCTGATCAGGTTTCCTCTTCTGAACAGGATTATTCTATGCCTCCCTATGAGGACTCTGATGCTGAAGAATCCATTCCTTCAGCCGCTCCTCCTGAGGATTATTCTTTTGGGGGAAACCCTGTATACCATGAGGGAGCATTTCCACTTGGAGAGCCAAGATTACTCTGAATCTAAGAAAAGGCTTAGAGACTTTCTGCTACTTCCTCAGCACAGGCCCCTTGCTATTCCACCTGTTCTAGACATTATAGATGATGTATTTTCAGAGTCCGGCCTGTCCCCTGACTCTTTACCCCCTGCACCTGCTAAGCCAGACAGATACTACAGGGTCCCGGATTATCATAAATTCCTGTATAAAAACCCCGCTGCAGACCCAGAAACTATATCTCAGGGTCCCAAAGGGGTCAAAGCTTCCACTGCAAAAAACCCTGTCCCCTCTGATAGGGATTCCAGGGCACTAGACAGATGGGGGAAAAAGTTTACATGTCTACTACCTTGGCTGTAAGGGCTTTAAATTGTCAGTTTCATATGCTTAAATATCAGCAATACTTAATGTCACTGCTTAAACAGAAAATGTTGACAAATACTGAATGTTCAGAGAACAAAGAAATGCAGGATTTATTGCATGCAGCAGAACAAGTGGGAAAGCATACTTTGCAATGTGGTTATGATTCACTAGAGGCCTCTTGCAGGGCAGCTGTTACAGGTTCTGTTATTAGAAGGCATACTTGGTTAAAGGAATAGAATCTGTCTGATCATGTTAAAGCAAAATTATTAGATGCCCCATTACAACATGATACTTTGTTTGGTGCTAAAGCAGAAGAGGTGTTGAAGAAAATGGAGGATAAAGCGAAATCCATGCAGACAGTTAAGAATTTCTTACAGGTACCGCCACCCAGGTTTAGCAGGAACTGGCCTTCTAAAAATTGGTCCTTTCCAATGTCAGACAGACCACAAGGAGGCAGATACAGATGTCCCAGAGGCAGATCTCAGCCCCAAGGCTCATACAGGCCTAAACAATGGGGTGCACCTACCTCCAAAAGCGGAGAAGACAAATCACAAACCTTACAGGAAACAGTCACAATGACTTTCCTCTGCCAGATCCAAGCACTTTCCTTTTAGCAGCACCCTTAGGGGGGAAACTAGCACTTTTTTCATTAAATTGGCAAAGGTTACCCAAGACAAATGGGTCTTGAACATAGTGTCCCAAGGCTACAGGTTCCATTTTCACACCCTACCAAGGGCAAAGGGTATGCCAGACCTGCCACACAATCAATGGGCAGAGGCACAAAAGCAAATTTCAGGCCTCATGGACATAAGGGCCATTCAACAAGTACCACAACAAGAGCAGGGGCAAGGATTTTACTCCAGACTTTTCTTAGTACCCAGAAAGGACAAAGCCTGGAGACCAATACTGGACCTGTCTATACTAAACACGTTTCTGGAAGTTCCAAAATTCAAGATGTTGACTTTACAGCAGCTACTGCCCATGCTGGGCAAGAAGGCTTGGCTCATAACTTTCGACCTAAAAGAGGCATACCTGCATGTCCCAATCAGACAATCTTGCAGAAGATACCTCAGGTTCATAGCTGGATCAATGCACTACCAATTTTCTGCACTGCCCTTTGGCTTATCTACTGTGCCCAGGGTCTTCACAAAATGCCTGGCACCAGTAATTGCATTCTGCAGACAAAGAGGAATTCAAATATACCCCTACTTGGACGACTGCCTTATTCAAGCAGAGAACAAAGACATTCTTCTAAAGCATCTAGTGTTTGTAAAAAGATTACTAATTTGCCTAGAGTACACAGTAAATGAAAAGAAATCAAAACTAGTACCCTCTCAAGAGATAATATTCCTGGGTGCAAGCTTAAATACAACTGCCCAGATGGCTTATCTCACGCCAGACAAACAAAAGCAACTGACTTATTACTTCAAAAAATTGGTAACAAAAACCCAGTTATCTGCAAGGAAAATCCTGCAGGCCTTGGGTTTCATGGCATCCTGCATTCTACTAATTCCATATGCCAAACTGCATATGAGGAAGCTGCAATGGTATCTAAAAAGTGTTTGGACTCAGCATTGCCACAGCCTGGAGACAGTAATTACTCTCATTCCCTGCCTGCAACAGGAATTTTGATGGTGGGCAGAGGCCTGTCAACACAACAAGGGTCTGCTATTCACTTTGCCCACAGCCAGACAGACACTGACAACGGATGCATCAGATTATGCCTGTGGGGCCCATATGGCAGGAAAATGTATTCAGGGCACATGGCCTGCAAGCTAGATGCATCTTCACATCAATCAAAAAGAGATGCTAGCTGTTCAGAATGCCCTGACAGCTTTCAAGGATCTACTTCATCTAGGACAGCTACTGATAAAGACAGACAATACTACAGTCATGTGGTACATAAACAAGTAGGGAGGTACACATTCCTACCCCCTCTGTAGACAAGCAATGACCTTATGGGACACAGCATTGACTTATCAAGTTCACCTGCAAGCACAATTCCTGCCAGGAAAAACAAATACTCTGGCAGATGAACTAAGCAGAAATCTCATCGATCCCCACAAGTGGAAACTGGATCCGCAAGTCTTCAGCATGATAACAAGGAAATGGGGATGCCCAGACATAGATCTATCTGCCTTCCCTCACAACTGCCAATTACAGAGATTTTGCACAAGGATTTATCACAAACAAGCATGGAGAGTGGACGCCCTATCCTTTAGCTGGAAAAAAACTAACAGTATATGCCTTTCCTCCACTGCCTCTCCTTCCCAGGGTACTCCTAAAGGTCAGACAAGAGAAGCCAAAAATGATACTGATTGCACCAGACTGGCCACGCCAGCACTGGTACCCAATCCTAAAGAACTTGTCTCAAGGTCAAGCATAGATATTGCCTCAATCTTCTCATTTGCTGACCCAACAAAACAATCAGATCCTGCACAGCCAACTCAGGACCTTACATCTGGCAGCATGGCGGATAATGTAGCCATTCAGAATTAGAAGTTATGTACCTACCATAACGTTCCATGTTAGTTGTCTTCTCTTGCCTTCTTTCTTGCTGGATGGGTTCGGTGCCGATCCTCGGCTCCGACTCGGCACTTGCTAAGTTCGAGAGTCACTTTTACCAGCTCAAGGCAGCCCCATATCCCATGATGCAAGGCGGTAAATACCCAGATCTCGTTTGGTACCTAGAGGGACAACTGCCTAGCATAAAAACTTTCCACTAAGGAAAGAAGAGCAACTAGCCTAAAGGGCTGTAAGGGGAAACCAGATAACTAAAACTAGAACTAACTGGTGCCCAAAAATCTTCCAGAGACAAGGGAGATCAAGGTCTGTCCAGGCAAGGGGACAGGAGGGAGGTCGAAGAAAGAAGGCGAGAAGACAACTAACATGGAACGTTATGGTAGGTACATAACTTCTAAATGTTAAGTTGTCAATCTCGCCTTCATTCTTGCTGGATGGGACCACGTCCCTAGCACCTCTATCCTGGGTGGCTCAATGGAACAGACTCTTGAGAACCGTGGAACCAAAACTGGCCCTACTTCTGGAGGCCAAATCCAATTTGTAATGAGAAACAAAGGTATGAGGAGTGGCCCAAGTGGCTGCTGCACAAATAGTATCTAAGGGTAGCCTAGCCTGAAAAGCTGTAGAAGTGGCTAGGCCTCTAGTGGAATGTGCCTTTGGTTTTGAGCACAGTTGTTTGCCCCTAAGTTGATAAATGTCAGAAATGGTGGAAGATAGCCATCTAGATAAGGTCACTTTGGAAACAGGGTGGCCTTTCTTATTTTCAGCATAAGAAAGAAAAAGCTGATCAGACTTCCTGAATTGCTTTGTTCTGTCCAAATAATATCTGAGTTGTCGGTGAACATCTAGATAATGCAATTTTTGTTCTGATCTGTTGGAATAATTAGGAAAAAATACAGGGAGATCAATGGATTGGTTTAAATTTGTTTTTGAAGCAACCTTGGGCAAAAAGGATGGATTAGTTCTCAAGGATACTCTGTCCTTGTGGAAGACCAAATATGGGGGACGAACAGAGAGGGCATGAAGTTCTGACACTCTCCTAGCCGAGGTAATAGCGACAAGGAAGAGTGTCTTCCATGAAAGAAATTTTAGTGAACAAGAAGCTGCTGGCTCGAAAGGAGGAAGAATTAAGGATGTCAGCACTAGATTTAAGTCCCATTGTGGAGGAGCAATCCTGACAGGAGGTCTCAGAAGAAAAATTCCTATCAAAAAAGCTTTACAAAGCTTGTGGGACATAATGTTGTGATCTGCAAATCCAACATGAAAGTTCGAGATTGCAGCCAACTGAACTTTGACCGTGGAAGATGAAGAACCCGAGTGAAAGATTTCCGCTAGAAAATCCAAAACTGCATGAGCAGGGGCAGTAAAGGGATCTATGTTCCTCGATTTTGCCCAAAGGGAGAAACGTTTCCACTTGCTAGTGTAAATCCTTCTAGTAGAGGATTTAAGGGAAGCAACTATGATATCTCTAATGGGGTTAGAGATCATAGGAAGCCTGGCTAAGGAAGGAAGTGGAGCAACCAAGCTGTGAGGTTGAGAGAAGGGATGGACCGATGCAGCTGACCCGATTGGTGTATCAGAAGATCTGGCACTGGGTCCAGATGCCACGGCTGCACCAAAAGATGACGATGAAGGAACGGAAACCCAATTTGTCGAGGCCAATACGGGGCAATGAGAATCATTTTGGCTCTCAAAATGGTAGCTTTCTGGAGTACTTGAGGTATCAATGGAAAAGGAGAAAAGGCATAAAGAAGTCCCTGGGGCCAATCTTGGGTAAGAGCGTCTCTGGGGGAATGGCCCGGAAGTGGGAAGAGAGAGAAGAAGACTGGGCATTTGCTGTTTTGGGGTGTAGCAAAAAGATCGCAACATGGGTGGCCCCACTTCTGAAAAATCTCTTCCACTATAGATTGCTTGAGAGACCACTCATGAGGCATGAGTATAGCTCTGCTCAATCTGTCCGCTAAAATGTTGGTTTTTCCAGGGATATGCGTTGCTACCAGAAACCGATGAGAGGAGATCGCCCATTGCCAAAGTCTGAGAGCCTCTCGACACAAGGGATAGGACTTGGTTCCGCCCTGCTTGTTGATGTACCATACTACGGACATATTGTCCGTGTGAACTGCAATCGTTCCTAAGGGAAGAAAGTCATTGAGGGCTTGCAACGTTAAAAGCACTGCTCTCATCTCTAGGACGTTTATGTGCAGGTGGTATTCGAACGGTTGCCACGTCCAATGAACCATCCTGCCCTGATAATGACCCCTCCACCCGATCAGGGAGGCGTCCGTAGTGACTGTGGCTACCGGGGCCGGGAAAACAAAGGGTCTGCCCTGATGGACTTGGGGGGAAGAAATCCACCAGGATAGATGTTTTTTGCAAGTTTGTGTCACCAGGATCTGGTGACGCATGGGAAGTTGTTGGTAGGACCATTGTGTGAACAACATCCATTGAAGGAGATGCATGTAAAAACGGGCCAAAGGAAGAAGAGTAATGGCAGCTGCCATGAGGCCCAATACTTTTAGGACCACCCTGGCTTGCACCTTTTTGCTGGCAAGGATGATCCGCACATGGTTTTGGATATCTAGGATTCTCTGGCTTGTGAGGTTTGCTGACATCCGAACAGTGTCTAAATTTGCGCCTATAAAAGTAATAGATTGGCAGGGCAATAAGGAGGATTTTTCGTAGTTGACCGAAATTCCTAAATGAGTGCAGAGATTTAGGGTGTAATCTCTGGCTTGTAGAAGTTGATGCCTGGTGGTGGCTGAGAGGAGCCAGTCGTCGAGATACGGAAACACCTGGAATCCTTGACGTCTCAGGTGAGCCGTGACCACTGCCATGCATTTGGTGAACACTCTGGGGGCTGTATTGAGACCAAAGGGCAGGGCTCTGAATTGAAAATGACTGGACCCCAGCCGAAAGCGGAGAAACCTTCTGGAGCGTCTGTGGATTTTTATGTGATAGTACGCATCCTGAAGGTCTATTGAGCACATCCAGTTGTCTTTGCCTAAAAAGGGCAAAATCGATTGAAGTGTGACCATTCGAAATCTTGTCTTCTTCACAGACTTGTTGAGTCTGCTGAGGTCCAATATTGGTCTCCGATCTCCCGTCTTTTTGGGAACCAAAAAGAACCTTGAGTAGATTCCGGGCTCTGAATGGTCTGTTGGAACTGGCTGAATGGCCCTTTTTTGTAGAAGCTTTGATACCTCTAATTTTGCGATTTCCCTTAGACCGGGTGGAACATCTGGAAGGGAATTTTTGTGAGGGAAGGGACTTTCCTCGAAAGGAATCTTGTAACCCTCGGATATGATCGACTGTACCCATTTGTCTTGCAACAGGGAAAGCCAGGCTTCTGGGTACAGCGATAATCTTCCCCCGACTGCCTCCAAGGATGGACAGTTGGGCAACACCTCAGGGATGCTGGAAGGGCTTGTCAGAGAGAGGCTCTCTGCTGCCCTGGTTCTGCGGACCCCCTCTGCCCCTAGGGTGGCATCTGTTATTATTACCCCCTCTGCCTCTGGGGGTAAACTGACCACGTGTGTCCGGCGTGACTCCCTGGGATTTTCGGAACCACATCTTTCCCCCCTTCTGTCCTTTAGGGTAAGGCCTAGAAGGGGTGGAAAAACGGACTCCTACGGCAGAAAGAGTCTTGCCGTCTTGCTCACACCTGGTCAAAGTATCCTTCACCTGAGGACCAAACAATGTTGACCCATCAAAGGGAGAGTTTGTGAAGGACACCTTAAAAGGATCTGCAAAATTACAGAGCCGCATCCAGGACTGACGTCTAAGAGCCACTCCTGTCCCTGCAGCTCTACTCGCTCCATCTGCTGCATAAGAAATCAGCAGCATGGAGGAGTTGGTAATGGAGTTAAGGATTCCTAGCTGAGAAGCAATCTTATCCTGAGCCCCTACAGCTGAAGGATCCTGTACTACTTCACCTAATTCTTTAAGGATGTCCCTTTGAAGTCTGGTGAAGTGACATAAATAATTCAGCGAACGCATGGCAAACATCCACTTACCATACCTTGTCCATGGTCCTAGAATCCTTGTTAGGAGGATGGACTGGTATGGAAGGATCTGCAAGTTCCTTCTTGGTGGCGGCCGCCACCACCATGGCATCAACAGGGACACCTTTTGTTAAGAAATTGTTTCTCGGAAGGGGCTGTGATAAATTTAGAAGGCCTCCTGGGGACTGGTTCCACGGAATCAGGAGATGCCCACGCCTTCCGAGCTATCACCTCCATGAGGGGGTCGAAAGGCGGAGACACCCAGGAGGTGGAGGGTCGAGATCCAAACGCCTCTAGGTATACCGACTCATCCTCGGAGGGATTAATGGAGGGCCAGTTTCCCCTCTGTTTTAGGAGTTCTAGGATGTCTGAAAAAGAGACATCCTCAGAGGGGGATCTTGGGGACCCCTCCGACTCATCTAAGTTGGTATCTGAAGTTGTAGACTCAGGGGAGTCTAGGTGCTTCCTCTTACAGGTCCTCTTACGCGGAGGATCTCCTGACGGATCTGGAGAATCCTCGGAAGAGGGGGTTCTTCCCAGTGGGGAAACCTGAGGCGGTGGATCTCTCGGTCCGGGAGCAAGAGAGTGGGAAGAGACATCTACAGGCACCATAGAGGGAGGAGCTAAGGGAATAGACTGCTGACTGAGCCCAGGGGCCAGTACACTCCTCATCACCTCAAAAGCTCCCCTCCCAAGGAGATCCGAGAGACCCCGCTCCGAAGAAACAGGGGCTCCTGGGCCCACTGAAAGGGAAGGCTCCGAGGCAGATGTCAGAGCCGAGCTCACCAAGGCCGAAGCCCCAAGGGGAAGAGCAGGGTCGGACAAGGGTCCGATGCCACTCACCCCCTCGGAGCAGACCAGGGAAGCCTGACCACCAGATCCCTCCAAGAAAGGTCTCGAGGAGGAGATAAGAGTAGAAGCTGAAGGAGCAGAAAGGGGTGGTATCTGCCCCGCAGCCGTAGCAGTGACTATTCCAATAGACTCCGGCTCCGAGCTCTGGAGGAGAGTCGAAGGAGGAACTTGAAGAGGGTGTGGACTAGTAGTCGTCTGTTGAGACGGACTATGAAGCATTTGGGCTAGTGCCTGTGATTTTAACAATCTGCTTACCACTCTCTCCAAATCATGGTCTGAGAGCCTGGAAGACCTAGATGATCGGCTCCGATGGCTCCGCTCCGAAAGAAGAGGAGAGGTCGGAGCCAACAGTATCGGCTCCAAAGAGGGAGACCTGGACCGCTTCCTCGATGGAACCATCGGAGCCGAAGAACCCTTGGTTCCAGACGGAGCCGACAACTTGTCGGCTCCAAGACTGGTCAAAGATGTATCAGCTCCGGCCAGAGCCGATACAGGCAAGGTAATAATGGTATCGGAGCCGGTCGGCGCCGATACCGAAGCCTTCGACACATGGTGGTCGGAGCCGGTCGGAGCCAACACCAATGTGGCAGTTAAAGTATCGGCACTGATAGCCATTGGTGCCGAAGATTTAGTCAAAATAAGATCGGCTCCAGCCGGAGCCGATCTCGACTCCAAAGGAGTCGGAGCCAGGGCCGAAGGCTTAGATGCAGAAGCCTTGGTCTTAGAGGGCTGACCCGAAGCAGACTTGGTCGGGGAGCCTCTGGTTTAAGTAAGCCCCTTAAGATTAGTTTATTTCTCCTTTCCTGCAGGACTCCCTGGCTGAAGGAGTGACAAATAGCACAGGAGTCCTGCAGGTGGAGAGGCCCCAGGCAATAAATACAAGAAGTGTGACCGTCTGTCAGAGACATCTTCTGACAGCACGAGTCACACTTCTTGAAGCCTGAGACCCTCGGTTCTTTGGACATGGTGAAAGTACAAAAACACTTTACTCACACAGTCCCAGACTCAGAAATTTAACTTTAAAGGGAGAAAACAAACTCACACACACACCCTGACAGGAAGGGATGGAGGGGAGTAAAGGCCCGACTAAATTACACTAACTAAGAAAACAATGAACTATTAGTCAGAGACTCTAAAACTATCTAAAAGTGACAGAAAACTAATAATCTGTGAGAAATATATGGAAAGGGGTGAGTAAATTCTGAATAACAAATTACTTACCAAGAGCTGGTAAAAGGAGGACCTCATCAGCGAAGCGGCAAACGAGATCTGGGTATTTACCGCCTTGCATCATGGGATATGGGGCTGCCTCGAGCTGGTAAAAGTGACTCTCGAACTTAGCAAGTGTCGAGTCGGAGCTGAGGATCGGCTCCGAACCCATCCAGCAAGAATGAAGGCGAGATTGACAACTTAACATCACCCCTCTTTCAAAAGCTGTTATGGATGTTATCTTGGAGGCCAGGAGGCCCAGTACCAGAAAATCTTATGCAGAAAAATGGAAGAGATTCTGTGCTTGGAACCAGGAACAAGGCATTGACACGTATGTACCAAATATCCTCAGATTTTACAATACCTAACTGAGATGCTGGACAAAGGCCTTTCGTTTTCATCAATTAAGATTCATGCCTCTGCCATTTCAGCCCATTACAATACGGAACCACCTATCTTTTCTCATCCTTTAATAAGGCAGTACCTCAGAGGGGCCAAAAACATCAGGCTTCCAAGGAGAGCACCAATTCCGGCATGGGACCTCAATTATGTCTTGGAAAAACTCACACTGCCTCCTTTTGAGCCAGCCTCAACAGTGGATATAAAATTATTATCCTGGAAAACAGCTCTGCTCCTAGCAATAACCTCTGCAAGATGAGTCTAGGAGTTACAAGTACTCATGGCTGTGGAACCTTTTATTATTTTTCATCCAGACAGGGTTTCTCTGAGGACAAACCCAACATTTATGCCTAATGGGGTGTCCAGTGTGGCCCTCAACCAAACCATTCACTTGCTTAGCTTTTGTCCAAATCCACAGAACAAGGGTGAGAAAATTCTGCATTCTTTGGACATACACAGGCAGCTATGCTTCTACTTGGACAGAACTAAAGCTTTCAGAAAGACTGAGCAACTTTTAGTGTCATATGCTGCAGGATCACAAGGAAAGGCTATCTCAAAACAGACTATTTCTAAATGGATAGGCCATTGCATCCGTTTCTGTTATTCTCAGCATGGCAAATCAGTGCCTAAGGGCATTAGGCCTCAATCTACCAGAGCAGCAGCCACTTCAGCAGCCTTCCTCAGAGGAGTACCAACCAAAGACATCTTAGAGGCTGCAATTTGGAGTTCAGTGCACACCTTTACGAAGCAGTACCACTTACCTCTTTACTCTAAATTCAGAGCAGGCTTTGCCACTGCAGTTCTGCAGGGCCTCATAGCCTCTCCTAATCCTATTTAGCCCAACCACCCATCCTCTGGTTTGGGATTCAACCCAAGAGTAATGACTGCAACAGTGAAACACGATGAACATAGTACAGTTGTGTACCTACCATAAATGTAGATGTTCGAGTGTATTCACTGTTGCAGTCCAGGTTACTCACCCACCATCCCCCTTTTTCTTTGCTGGGACTTATCTGTACTTCTCTATCCTATATTACCTATGTGGTGTATTTGCTTGTAGATGAAGGAAATGTTTATTTTTGTGCATGCATACTTATTGGCATAATTTTCAGCCCACCAATTTGGGGGCACCTGACATCTGGGGCAAGAAAAACTGAAGAAAATGGCATCGGCTGCATCTTTTATACCCCTGGCGCACTAACGTAAGGGAAGAGGCAACAGCAACTGACGCCAGACCTAGACTTTGGAATTCAGGCCAACTGCGGGTAGCCTGCCAGCAGGATAACCCAAGAGTAATGACTGCAACAGTGAATACACGCGAACATCTACATTTATAGTAGGTACACAACTGTACTTTACAAATAAAAGGTGGGAATAATAATTTTTTAACATAGTGAGCCTTTTGATATTATGTTTAAATGTTAATGGTCTCACAGATATATACAAAAAAGAAAAAGCAGTGAACTATATTAAAAATGTAGAGTGCAAATAGTTATGGTACAGGAGACACATTTGGAAAGAAATGAACATGTGAATTTGATAAAGAAAGGTTATCAGGATGGTTATTCATTAGGATACCTGGGACAACGGAAAAAGGAGTACTAATATTAATTGCAAGAGGAGCTCCAATAGTGATAGAAGAGGGGGAAAAAAGATAATAATGGTAGATATGTACTGCTAAGGAGCTACTGGCAAGGGAGGAAGATTACACTGGCATGTGTTTATATTCCTCCTAAAACTGCTATAAAAGAGCTTAAGAAAAATCTGGGAGAAACAATCACTTTTCAGCAGGGAATTTGATTTGCAGCAGGGAAAGAAAAGAAAGGCAATAGCAATAATTTATGTATCCACACACAAACTGGTCCAACAATATCCATATTTATGGGGACATGATAAAATGAAGTATTTAAGAGTATGGATTAGAAATGATTCTGTGGTGGCAGCTAAGGCTATGTGTGAAGAGACTTAGAAGATAATACAAAAACTGAGAAACTGGAAATTTTATTTGGATATGGATACTAAGACACAAGCAATTAAAATGTTTTTAGTCCCTTTAGTCTTATACACAGGTCAGGCACACTTTTATCAACCGGAGAAGTTGTGGATAGCAATTACAATAGAGTTGAAGGATTTTATCTGGAAAGGGAAGACAGCAAGATTCAAGTGGGATAAGTTGATTCTACCAACTGAGCAAGGCGGACTAGGATTACTTAATTTGAGGGGATTTTTTTAGAGCAATGCAGTTAAGGTTCTTATACATAGCACAAGTAGAAAATTATAATTCAAAGTATTAAGAAATTATGCTGACATAGGGAGGAAGCTCAAAAATAAGGAGGGATTGGGATTTTGGATGCAGACTCTTAAGGAGAACAACCAAAATCATACAGAGTATTATATTCATAAGATAGCGGGGAGTATTCTAAGAACCAAACCAGCACACGAATGGAGAAAAGAGATTTTGCCAAAAGGGATGACTGTGGTCAGGGATACAGATAATAAACAAGAGGGGGCTGGAAATTATTGGAGAAAACTACAAAGGAACCAAGGTATTCGGAGCAAATAACTAGAAAGGGAAAGATAATAGAATGGAAAGAGGCCAAAAATGTATTTGGACTGCAGGTTAGAGACTGCCTTCTCTATCAAAGATTGATATCAGAGTATAGTCAAAGAGAAAGAATTAGGGGGATCCTAAATGAAAGACAGGACTGGTAGAGTTTTTAATAGAATCTAGAAAAGAAGCTGCTGTTAAAAAGGAATAATTAGTAAAGCATATAAAATATTGCATGATAATTATAAGAATTAATCAGAGGAGCCTAGAAAGGATCGGGGAGAGAGATTGGATAAGCAATTCACAAAGAGACAATGAGGGGATATATGTATATCCCCCAAATATGCAACAAAGTCTATAAGATTTAGGGTCTTTGCCTGGAAGTGATTGCATAGGTATTTTTATACCCCAAGCAGACTCCAAAGAATTTTTCCTCAGGTGGATAGCAAATGTTGGAGGTGTGACAGGCAAGAAGGAGGTGGTTGGGAACGTATTTTTTGGAGTGTAGTGAGCTGGCAGACTTTAGGGATTCCCTGCAAACATCGCTGTCGGAGATGCTGGGTGAGCGGATTGGACTGACTGGGGAGATAATTTTTTTGAGCTATGCTATAGAATTAGAATTGCGTAGACATAGTAAAGCCTTGTTGAGTTTAATTATGGTGGCTGCCAAAAAAGCAATTACTAGAAAATGGAAATCAAAGTCTAGACCAACTTTACTAGAAGTAGTAAATATTGTAACAGAGATAAAACAACTGGAATTGGGACCTTTAGAAAAGGGAAGGAGCAAACTATATTGGAATAAATGGGAATTGTGGGAACAATATATGCAGAGCAGGAACAAGGTTTAAGAGGCAGGATTTGAACAAGCCATATAATGCTTAACTGACAGTGACTGTATGGTTTATAAGTAATGTATAATGTTTGCAACTACAGTTGTTTCAATGGTGTTTGTGATGTAAACTGTTTGCAGCTAAAGTGGTATAATTTTGCATGTTTTTCATTTACATAAATGTAAGAGTGCCTTTGTCATATGTGAAAATTTAATAAAGATGTTTGGAGAAAAAAAATCTTATAGTCTGGTCTATAGCACACCTTCATCTTTTCAAACAATCACTGACAAATTTCTTCTCTGCCACCTGCCTTTGTCACTGCTCCTCATTTCATAGATTCATAGGTTCATAGATTAGTACTAAGCTAACTACCCTTGCAAGTCATTTTAAGCCTAGCCAATTATCCCTTGTGAGACTCAAACTCTGCACCTTGTGTTTGCAAGGCAAACACCTTAACCATTAGGCCACCCTCCCAACCCTTTGGGATATTGCTGTCTAACACTCTTCAACACCTTTGTTACACCTCTCTTTAAAGTATTAAATTATTTAACTTGCTTATCCTCTTCTAATACATCACTTTATTGTAGTTCTTAAACTACTATATCTACTTTTAATTAGCACAGCCAAATTACTATTCCATCACTACTTCTCTAGTAACACTCAAACTTGCTTAACTCCTGTAATAACCTCACTCTAATGTATTTCTTAAATTAATCCTATCTGTCTTATATACCACTCTGCTATATGTGAAGTCTCAGTAGAAGGCTTGTAAATTTAATGTTTGTGAATATCAGTACAAATTTTATTATACTGACTATTATGCTATGTATTCACTGAAACTGCATCATAAAATTTGTTACTATAAATATTGATTGCATTAAATATGATACCTTGGAGATTTTCTCCCTGGGCCTCTGATGAAAAAGGGTACGTGTCCAGTTGGACTTTCCCAGTAAACAAATGTCAATAAATAAAATAAAATAAATAAATCTGCTGTTAATGCTGTTTGAGCATGTTCAAAAGTTTTTTTTCTTCCACTGTCTGGCAATAATCAGTAACAGAAGCTAAAACAATTCTGTTAGCTTCTTGTCTTTTTGTCCAAATTAAATGTCTCCATATTATGACCATTGTACAAAAGGGCCAAGACAGTTAATCTTTCTTTGAAATATTTATTCCCATTTTTTACATATCTTAATCCATATATATTTTTAGCTTTCTACATCAAAAAAATGATTGTTAAAGTTGTCTCTTTATCCCTATATCTCCAGCATTTTTTTTTTCTTTCTATTACTTTTGGTGTTATAAAACATGTATGGCACAGTTTAATTTATTAATCCCAGTTGTTTGTTCAGTTCACTATTTTATTCGCCTACTCCATGCATTTATCTTTTCTTAATCCATTAATTTTAAATTGTCATTTAATTTCCATATTTTCTTTGCTTCCCCATAGCATTATTGCTTATTCTTATTTAAACCATATAATTTAAATTTCCTTTACTTTTCAGTATCCTTTTTCTTTAAGTACATGATATGTGTGTATGTATGTATGTATGTATATATATATATATATATATATATATATATATATATATATATATATATATATATATATATATATATATATATATATATATGGGTTACCTTTAGTTAATTGACAGCCGACTTCATCGAAACCAGCTTCACCGACATGGCAGAACATCGACAATGGGAGAGCCAACGTTTTCCACACGGTATGTAACCATTTGGCCATCCCAAATTCAACAACTACCAGTAAAACAAACCCACTGATGCCCCCCCACCCCTCCTATGTGGGGGCTTCACCCCCCAGATCCCCCTTCATAAATTTTCCAACTCCGAGAATGCACTGCAGCGGGGGTAATTGGCAAGGTTCAGGTTGATGGCCAAACGGTTACTTACAGTGTATGTGTGTGTGTGTATGTGTATATATATATATATATATATATATATATATATATATATGTGTGTGTGTGTGTGTGTGTGTGTGTGTGTTTGCCTTTACCTTTACCATCTAATTCCATGCCTTCTATTTTAATTGAATACATCTATCCATTCATTCTAAACCCTTTTTCTTTCTCCCTTTCATCATCTTTATTTATTTATCTCTGCACTTCTAGAGTTATTTTCCTTCATTATTTGCCCTAATCATTTTAATTTTCTACCCAATCTCTACTTCTAACTTCTGTACTTCCCTTATATTGCACTCTCATTCCCCCCTCCACTTTCTCCACTAACTCTTCTTTCACATGAACTGCACATTCTCTCTTTAAACAACCATAACATTCTAATGAGTAACACTAATTTCTATAATACATTGTTATAATACTGTAAATATTGTACTGGATGCAATTGTTTCCATTGCTTTTCTCTACAATGTATTTTGGTCTATGGCCTGGGCAATACCTGAAAAGAGTCTTTGGACCAGTGCAGTTACCTGGTTAACAAATACAAAATAAATAATAAATGAATTTCACTGAGCTATGTTAAAGGTTTCACCATATGTCATCTAGATTAAAGGTTATACTATATTTTATGGAGTGAGGCATTACCCCAAGAACCTTTTTGTTTCAGGGCTGTAAAATTATTATGCACTATTCTTGGTCCATGCGCTCATTTAATCCATGCCTTTATTTATTTTTGAAAATCTACTGCTCTGTTATGATCTCGATGTGTTGGCAGTTGCCTAATCATGAAGATGACTGGAATTCATTTTTAACTGCATCCGTTTTATCAGTCACAATATTAATATTAGGCTTTTGTTTAAAAATTATATTTTATTTTCTCTGCTGTTTTTGTATAGTTTTATCAGTGGTGCCCTTTAAATCATTCCCTGCAATTAATTCTAAAAGTAGCATATCTGATGCTTCATTTATGGTACCACAATCACCTGTCCATCTTCATTCTGCATTTCTTACCACCACTGTTTTTTTTCAATATAAACTACACCTAAATATATCACAAATTTAAATACTATTTTAGAACCCTTCCCAAAATGTTATGTCCTCAGCAAACAGAACACAATCATCTTCAAATAATATGAACCAAAGACTACGTTATCTTCACTGTAAGTGTTGTATAATTCTCTCACTTTCTTTACTAACTTGTCTATTTACCAAAATAAACAGTGCAGTGTTAAGTAAACAGCCCTGTCCTGTTTGCCTTCTGAGAGCTGTTTTCTCTGTAGTAAAGGTGGGCAAATCTGGGATCTTTGAAGAAGAGCTAAGAGACAGCTGAGCCAAGGACCTGGCTTGGCTCTTGGAGCCCAATAAGTGCCGATCTAGAGTAGACAATCACAGCAGTAGCTATGTTAAAAATAACTACATCTGGAAGTCCAGAGGTGATCAAGTAACAACAAAAAAAAAAAAAGATACTACAGTTACAGCCAAACAAACATTGATACTGCTTGCATTCACTCAAATGATTGAATGCTGATGGTATGTTGATCACCCTTCCTAACAGCTTGCACCCAGCCAACTCTTGTTTTTCCCCTTCTGGTCTACTGATGATTCAGTCCATAGCAGTTCAACCACACTTTGCAAGAAATGGTCAAACAACCCCAAGGTAAAAACTAGACACACTGCCTAAATGGAACAGCAAAGCCTTGTAAAATACCGGATTTTGCTAGCTTTATATAAGAAAAAAGAAGTTATGTACTTACCATAATGTTCCATCTGTGTTGTCCATTTTCATTCTTCCTTAGCTGATGGGTTCAAATCCATTCCCTCGGATCCGACGTGGTTATTACTAAAGCTAGCGAACCAAAACCTCTCGAGCCTCTCCCTTACCCATAATGCACCAACCTAAGTTACCTCAAATCTTTCTGCTGATTTTTGCCAGAAAGGAAATATTTACCAAAGACATTATTTTCCAGACATGCATCTGGAATGTTTCTCCACAGGCCTCCACTGAAAATAGGTTCTGTACTAGTCGGACTTTCCAGGTCAACAAATGTTAAATAAAATAAATAAATAAATGTACTATGCATAGATAAAGGAGGTGAAAAATTGCATACAATCAGTACATAAAAAGACTATATCTGGAGCTCAATACAAAGGACAATGATGTCCCCTAAAGACTCATTATTCCAGAAGTTTGCACATGATGGGGGTTGGTGGGAGGGGAATTGAGGAAGAATGAAAATGGACAACACAGATGGAATGTTATGGTAAGTACATAACTTCTTTATCTGATGCTGTCAATTTTCATTTTAACCTCAACTGATGGGACAGAGTCCCCAGCTACCTAAAATCCTGGGTGGACTCAAGGAAGGATGTTACCGAGCACAGCTGAACCAAAAGTGCTCTACTTCTGGAGACCATCTTCAATTTGTAATGAGTAGCAAAGGTATGGGGAGTAGCCCAAGTAGCTACTGCACATATGTCATCCATGGATGCCCTGGAAAGAAAAACTGAAGATGTCACTATGGATCTAGTTGAATGAGCTTGTACTGGTTGTGGTAATATAACACCCAATTATTTTATAAATAAGTGCCATATAATCAATTAGCCATCTGGCTAAGGTTACTTTGGCAACTGGTTTTCCCAGTTTCAAGTCCAGAAAGGAAACAAATAACTGGCCTGTTTTTCTTATGTCTTTTGTTCTATGCAGATAAAAATGTAATTGTCTGTGAACATCCAGTAAATGTAACATGTATTCACCTTTGTTAGTAAATTTGAGGAAGAAAACTGGCAAATTAATGGATGGATTGATATTGGATTCTGACACCACCTTGGGAAGAAAAGATACATTGGTTCGTAATGTAACACTTCCTTGTGAAAAATCAAGTATGGAGGTTTTGAAGACATTGCTTGAATTTCTGAAATGTGTCTAGCAGATGTAATGGCTACTAGAAAAAACATTTTCCAAGCAGTAAGGAAGGCTTCCTACATAGCACACTAGATTAGCAAAGGCATCTCCTCTAGAGTAAAGGAGGTTATAACCCCTTGGTATACTTCTCTCTAATCAGGTCCATAATTGAGTATAATGCCCCTTTTGGTATGTACCATACAAAGCACCTGCAGCAATTGGAGAAACCTGAGAGGTTTCTAACTAAGAAGATCAAGGGACTCCAGCAAGTGCCTTACACAGACTGACTAAGGTCCCTGTCACTATACTCAGTATCATGTAGACTTCTTGGGGGAGATTTATGCCTGAATTACAGAGCAATCTCAAACTCAAACCTAATGAATTTGCTGCACATCTGTAAATCAAAAGGGACTAGAGCTACCCATTCCAAGGACCTAAATATGACCTGCGACTTGAATAGGATGTGCTGGAGGGATAGATTTGTCTCCCAGTGACTGCCTTGATTTTGGAATAGGCATCCAATTCATGTGAAGCACAGCACCTCTATGGCACGGTTCTAAAGGAACCTGGACAAGTGAAAGCGGCACTGTTACCGGAGATAGTGCTCACATCCCTCCTGGACATGGGCAGTCATTACTAAGTACAATCCTGGGTAGTGACTAGAGTATCTATGGTATTACATTGGGATGAAACAGCTATGTTTGAGATGATCTCTGGGTCAGTAGCCTAGTAACCTCCTATGATTCTTTAAGATATTTCAGGTCACACTTAGCTGCTGGTTCAAAGGGGGGGGGGGTTTATAATCACATGCAGTACGAGACTGGGTTCCCATGGGGGAGTAGGATCTTTAAAGGGAGGTCTTAAAAGTGGAGTGCCTCTCAAGAAAGCTCTGCACAGCTTATGAGAGGCTACCGAGGAACCTTCAAAACCAATGTGAAAGTTTGATATTGCTGCTAACCAGACTTTTACGGTTGAGGAACTAGCTCCTTCTTTAAAAAGTAGGGTCAAAAATTTGAGGATGTTACACATAGGATCTGAAAATGGTTCAACATGATTTTGATGTGCCCAATACACAAATCTTTTCCATTTACTGGAATAGAGTTTACGTGTTGAAGGCTTATGTGAAGATAAAAGTATATGTTGGATAGGGGAAGACAGCATAGGTTGTCTGGCTGTTAATGGAATTGGAGAAGCCAGGCTGTCAGCCTGAGGTTTGATATGTCTGGATGGATCATGCCTGTTGAGTGAGACAGGAGGTCTGGAAATGGATCCAGAATCCAAGGTTGGTGAAGTAAGTGAGGCCAAAGGAAGGCGTACCAAATCTGTCAAGGCCAGAAGGGTGCAGTGAGGATGACTTTACTCTTCAACATGGTGGCCTTCTGTGGGAATTTTGGAATTAGCAGGATTGGTGGATAGGCATGTAGTAGATCGGGGGGCCAATTGTGAAGTATAGCATCCCCCTGTGATTCCCCCTGTGAGGGGATTAGGGCAAAGTAGCTCTGCATTGTTTAGTGGAGAAGCAAAAAGGTTGCAGCAATCATTTCCATCACATTCTTGTTGACAGACTACTCATGAGGTAGAAGAATACACCTGCTCAACCTATCTGCTATGACATTGACTTCCCTGGAATGTGAGTTGCTATGAGGGATGAGATTGCCCATTGTCACACTCTGAATGCTTCTCGACATAAGGGGTAATATCTAGTCCCTCCTTATTTATTGATGTACCAGACTACTGACATATTGTCTGTTTGAATTGCAATCGTCCCCAAAGGAGGAGCATTCTGAAGGGCTTGCAGTGCTAAAAACACTGCTCTCGTCTGTAGGACATTGATATGCAACCTGGCCTCTTTGAGGGACCAAGTGCCTTGGACTGTTTTCCCCAGAAAATGTCCCACCACCTAACTGAGAAGTGTCCATGGTCACTATGGCCTTGGGCTGAGGAGGAATGAATAGACAGCCTAGTAGAACCTGATCTGATTGAATCCACCACCTGAGATCTCGTTTGCATATGTGACTGATTTGAATCAGGGTTGACATGGGTTGATAAAGTATTAACCACTGTGTTGCTAGCATCCGCTGTGAATCCTCATGTAAACTCTGGCTAAAGGTACTAGTGTCATTGCCGCTGACATTGATCCCAGAGCTTGATGGACCAAGCAGGCTGAAATCTTGGAACTTCAGATTATTTTTCTGACCTGTGATCTTATAGTTTGCACCCTTGAGGGAGGCAGAGAAGCTATAATTGACTTTGTGTTGAACACTGCTCCTATGAGTTCCAAATCTTGAGTTGGTTCCAGTTAAGACTTGTTGTAGTCTATTGATATCTCCAGATGAGAACACGCCTTGAGAACCTGATCTCTTGCCCTTATTAACTGATGCCTGGTTGGGGTGGTAATGAGCCAGTCATCTAGATATGGAAACACCTGGAAACCCTGCAGTCTCAAGTGAGCTTCTACTACTGCCATACACTTGGTGAACACCCTGGGGGCTGTGGTGAGAGCAAAGGGCAGAACTCTGAACTGGTAATGACTGGCTCCTAGCCAGAACCATAAGTACCTTCTGGATAATCTGTTCATCTTTATGTGATATTACGCATCCTGAAGGTCTATTGACCACCTCCAGTTGTTCTTGCCCAGAAAAGGAGAATGGACTGAACTATGACCATCCAAAACTTAACTGACTTGTTTAAGTTGCTGAGATCCAAAATTGGTCTCCAGGCCCCTGTTTTCTTTGGCACTAAAAACAACCTTACATACAGACATACAAATATTTCAAGAACGGGCATTAATGCCCTTCTAGCTTGCCAATATACCAAAACACTTGTTCCCATAATAAGTGTCCAGGCTGTTCTTAAAAATATCTAAACTAGTACTTGCTTTAATGTAATTTGGTATTCTGTTACATGCATCAGCTACTCTGTCAGAGAACCAATTAGTACAATTCTCATTCCTATAGAATCTTCTACATAGGTTGTCTGATGATTCTCTAGTACTTTTTGATAACCCCAAACATGCCCTATATATCTGAGCAAGGTCTCCTCTTAGATATCTGTAAGAGATACTGTTCAGATATTTTGGTCTTTCATAATAGCTTAAATTTTCACATCCATGGATACCCTAGGTATATTTCCGCTGTACTCTTTCCAGTTTAAAACACACAAAAGTTGTCCTGCCATTAACCAATTTGTTGATATAATTAGAGAAACTCATAGCTGAATCTACCCATATACCCAATTCCTTAAATGAGTCTACAGTTTCAATCACTGTGTACTGCATTAAATATTCACCTTGAGTAAGTTCTGGATTCTATCTGGTCTGGCAGGACCTCTTGGTTGACTATTTTTTCTAGCAGCTTTTATATTTGAATTGCTGATTGTTCCTCTGACTGAGTGGAACATCAGGGATTTTTCTTGAGATTAGAGGTGGAAGGGAAAAGGGTATTATATAACCTCTGGAAATAATCCTCTGCACTCATATATCTTTTCTTCTTTCTAGCTAGGCTCTCTGGTGCAGGGATAATTGGCACATGATTCCCTCCAGAGGTGGACAATCAGGCCTCCTTTCAGGAGTACTGGTAAGGTCTGTCAAAGAAAGAATCTTTGGACCCCTGGTTTTGCTGGCCACCTCTACTGTGGGGGTGCCATCGACCATTGGAGTTCCCTCCTCTGCCTCTGGCTGCATTTGTGTC
This sequence comes from Protopterus annectens, assembly GCF_019279795.1. Taxonomy (NCBI): domain Eukaryota; kingdom Metazoa; phylum Chordata; order Ceratodontiformes; family Protopteridae; genus Protopterus; species Protopterus annectens. Next base: position 1,230,796,259 of record NC_056743.1, on the reverse strand, counting down.
CTGGAAAGGACCCTGGGATTTCTTGAACCACATCTTCTGACCACCTCGTTGATTCCTAGAAAAGGATCTTTGAGGTGTTGCAAAACATGCAACCCACAGCAGATAGGGTCTTCCATCCTTCTCACACCTGGATAAAGTGCCCTTCTCCTTGGGCCAAACAAAGAAATACCGCCAAAAGGAGTAATGGCGAATGATGACTTGAAGGGCTCTGCAGAATCACTTAAGTGCATCCAGGCATGTCTTCTGATGGCAGTGCCTGAACCCACTACCCTTGAGGTTCTTTTGGCCACATGTGGAAGAATTGGAAATAGTTTACAGGATAGCCAACTGAGAAATCACGGATAATTGGACTTCTGCATTAATGGATCCTTACAGGGTATTTGATAGTTTCTTAATCAACTCGCTCTGTAATCTTGTAAATTGTGCCAGATAATTCAGTGACCTTAAGATAAAGATTGCTGAAGCATACACATGCTTCCCAAACCTGTCCATCACCCACGACTCTCTGTTAGGGTGATGAACAGGGGAACTCTCCTTGGCAAGTTCCTTTTTGGTGGCCGCCACTACAACCATGGCATCAACCAGCACACCTTTACCCCAACATTGCTTATCTAAAGGTGGTGCCATAATTTTGTCTGGTCTCCTAGGCATTGGTTCAACTGTGGAGGGTTCCTTCCATGCCCACTAAGAGAATAACTTAATAAGCTCATCGGCAGGTGGAGTAACTCAGGAGGTAGATGGGTCAGTACCAAAAGCCTCCAGGAATACAGACTTTTCTGATGAAGAGTTGCTGGGAGTCCAGCCACCTCTCTGCTTTAGGATCTCAAGGATGTCTCCAAATGAGACATTTTCAGGAGGTGACTGACTCGTCTGGGGATTCCAAGTATTTCCTCTTGCACATCTTCTTTTGAGGGACCTCCTGAGTGGGATGCTCTGTGGAGGTATCAGAAGAAATAGAGATACCCTGTTGGGAAGCCTGGTGGTCTCGGACTGACTGTCCCTGTGGCAAAGAGTGATGAGGCTCTGAGCACAGAGACATCAAGGTAGAAGGCTTAGGATCCAAGGGGGTTGGATCCAGCTGTTCTGCCAAGGCAGAGAAAACCCTCTTCACAGCCTCTATGACAGACCACTCCAGAGAAAGGGAAGAGCTCAGACCCAAAAGACAAGCTTTTGGACCACAGTCCTCCCCCACTCCAAAGGCAATCTCCCCGCGGTGAAAGCAGGAGCCAAGCTATCTAGTGCTAAGGCTCCAAGTTGCAGAGATGAGTCTGAGAGCTTTGGAGTCAACTCCAAAACCTCGGATCTGACAGGGAAGCTTCAGCTCCAAGAGCTGTCCAGATCTGATGGAACTGGAGCACTCAGACTAAGCTTCAGATCCGAAGATACTGCTATCTTTGGATCCAAGCCAGCTGGATCCAGTAGGCTTGGATCCAGGGACTCTGAGACAGTTGAAGGAGTCAGAGGAGGAACTCATACTGAGGGTGTAGTAGAAGAATGGACCTCCTGAACCAAAGGGGTAGGAGCTGGTAAGACACCCATCTGCCTCTGCACTGAAAGAATTTTCTCACCACTCTTTCCACATCTTCCTCCATCAAACTTCTAGAAGAGTGAGTGGAAATAATAGAGAGGGACCTAAGCTGGCATAGCTTCAAGAAAGGTGAAGGTATCCTTGAGGGTACTGGATCCACTGATGATGAGTGTCTTGTCCTGGGTAATTGAATCAAACCTGAACCAGTAGGCTGGAAGTAGTTGGACCCAATACCTTTTTAGTCAGATCCGAGGAAGTCAGGTCCATTAATTTCTTCTTTTTCAGATCCAAGGATAAGGTTGGATCCATCTTGACTTTTTTCTTGGATGTCTCTGAAACCATGGAAGATGTAGAAGGTTTTGGAGAAGAAGTTTTGGATTGTTTAACTTTGAGAGATTGATCTCCAGATGTAGCCTTTGCAAAGGAAGAAGGTAATAAGCCATTTAAAATAAGCTCGTTTTTTCTTTCAACAAGCACCCTGGGGTTGAACCCATGGCATAAAGAACAAGCTTCATGAAGATGGAACAGTCTCAAACATTATACACATATAGTGTGGGCATCAGACATGGGAAGTTTGTTCCCACACTTTACACATTTTTCAGCCATAATACAAAGCTACACTAAGATATGAAAACAAAGAAAGTCAAGTAAGAATAGGATTTTTTTTTAAATACAAAAAGGGGGAACAGGAAAAAAAATACCAAGAATGGTAAGAAAAAAGGGCTACACTAAGTGTAGAAAGTAAATTACTAACTGCAGTAATTTAAGATGTATGCTAAGTACTAAAAGGGGAAAGAATGTAAACTTTACCAACTATGGTAACAAGAAATATGATTCTGTATGGTAAGGGACATGTAACACAGGAAAAAAATTAGAAAATTTAGTAGGGTAGAAGACAGTAATAAAACACATCTCAAAAAGAGTCCGAGAGTAGATCAAGCACGTCTTTTGCTGAAAGTGGCAAATGAGATCTGCGGTAACTTAGGGTTGGTGCATTATGGGTAACAGAGAAGCTCGAGAGTCTTTGGTTGCCATGAGCTTTAGCAATGGCTGAGTAGGATCCAAGGGGTTGGATATGAACCCATCAGTTGAGGGCAGAATAAAAATTGACAACATCAGATCCACATCTCAGGTCCCTTAAGGCAACCCACAGTAATATAAAAATCAGTATTCTAATCTGTTTGAGTATAATATGCACCCACTGTCCCAGTTCTGTGAAAAGGTACACCACCTCTGACTGTGAAGTTGCTACAAAATATAATAATAATAATAATGGCAAATTTTGCTGTTTGATGGGTACTGCCCTCCAACAAACCATATCAACCAAAACTGCCCTTTGCTCTCATGTATTGTATGCTCCCAAAAACGATGGCACCTTTCTGTACACTAATTTCTCACTGCGAAATGAATGAAAAAAATGTAAAAACTACAGTAACATTTTTGCTATTTCAACTTGTGATTGTTAAAGAAATACACTGCCCCTAACAAGTCATATCACTTTTATTTGCCAGCAGTAGTTATATGATGACCTTGTGTTTTCAAGCATAAGATGCCTCCATGCCCCTTTCCCAAAAAAGCAGCCCAGTTTTCTGCATGTCTGATGCTTGATGTTGAGGAAAGTAAAAGAAAAAAGAAACAACTATTACAGTAATATAGTAATGTCAACATGTCTCTGTTGAGCACACATACTCACCCCCCAAACATGCACCATGTACCTGTTGAAGATTCACAGAATGACCAAAAGTCAGGGACAACTTATAGACTGGGGCTTACCTTCAATAACAAACAAAGAAACACAAAAGAATTCTGCCCATCCTGACCTTATCAGCGGCAATGCTTTCTCAGCTCTCCTCATCTCTCTCTCTCTCTCTCATACAGAAACAGGCTCTTCCCACTCCAAGAAAAAATCCAAGCACTCTGGAGTAAAGGAAATAATGCACCCATCATCCTAAAAATGAGCTGCAAATCTTTTTATAAAATGTCCCATGAAAAATATTTAAATATTATTCCTTTTCAGCACTATGGCATATGGCACCACCCTGTCTTAGATATGCAGACCTGACCTAACAGAAAGCACTCTCAGCCTGCAGGTCTGGTGTGAATCAACAGTCAGCAGGTACTCAAAAAAACAAACAAAAAAAGAAACCTTGTGATTGTGGCTTGGCTCTTTCTTAGCTCTTTAACCTGCTGGATCATGAGCCAAGGGCAAGCTTATACTCAGGCTCAAGCCATGCTTGAACCAGCTCTGGCTTGCCCACCTATACTCTGTAGTATTATTATTAGAATACTCCTTTTGAGGTTTTCATTAACTGTTTTGATTGATCCATTTTTAAAATGTTCTCAAATCTTCATTCTTCCCTACATTTTATGTAGAAGTTCCAAGTCCACTGAATCAAGTGCATTTTTGATATCCAAAAAATATAAGCCCTGCTTTATCTTTTGCTTTTCCTGTCATTAAAATGGCTAATGCCATAGCTCTCAATGAATCTGGGACAAACCTCAACAGAATAAGGGAGAAATCCAGAAATAATCAGGGACAGTCAGGGGCACTTTTAAAATGTCAGCACTATTCACTTGAGACATTGACAGAATAAGAGAATGTGAATTAATTTACATTTTCTGAACTAAAAGAAGTCCATAACTGTAATTACCATCATTGTTTACTAAGTACGATTCACTACCTTTTCTCCAACAGTCGCCAATTTTAAGAGGGCAGATCTAACATTTGAGTTAAAATCATGGACAGCTGAGAGGAATAAGACAAATAAGAAATGAGATCACCACCAGGAAAAAGATGATACACACTTTCGTCCTTTATTCATAACAGGACTTCATCAGATAACAAACAAATAAAAAATGCAGACTAATAAAGCACACCCAGCCACATAGGCTGTAATACCATCCAATCACAAGTGAAATCCAATTAATAGTGGATAATAAACATAATCGTCATAAAAAACACCTAAATATACATTGTTGAGAGGTATCCTCTCTTTATAAATCCCCATCCATGTAGAGCTAATTTAAGTGAAATAGTATGTCTTCTATATGCAAGTACTTTTGTCATTAATTTTATGTCCAAATTTAAGAAATGATATAGGGCTACATTCTTTTGGATGTGTTTATTCCCCTTTTACTTTTCATAATACTATTACTCTTTTTTGACTAATGAATTACAGTATTTAGAATGCCATCGAAAGTAATATGCTATATAGTTTAATTCTTCCTCTCTCTCTTTGTAACCACTAGAAATCTACTTTGCATATTATTTCCACTGCTGCTTCTGTTAATGTTACCTGATTAGTTTACATTTTAATGTATGTAAATATATTCCTGTATTGTTTTGTCTAATTCTAATATTGTCTTTATGTCCCTTGTTAAAACTGAGCCTTCATTCATACTTTGCTTTCCTATTATGGCTTTCTCAATCTGTCGCTGTTGCTCTGAATATTGCTTTTATTCCATTTTGCATTCCTATTTTGTAATTATCTTTATCATTATCTTGTAATGTTTATTTTATTGTTTATCTCAGCTGTTCTTTATAATTTGTCTTAATTATCATATGACCATCTCTGTATACTGTAATTCATTTGTCTACTTTTTTGATATACTTCCAGTTTCATTATAGTGTAATATAATAAATATGTGTTTTGTGTTCATATTTGCTATCTGGCTGTTCAATGTTTTCTTTAGCTATAAAGATTTTTAGTCCATCTGCTTATTTTAATATAGTTCTTGTAAATGTGTACTGTATAGTATATTTATGTCTCTTTATCTGTCTGTCCAACCCCCCTTTTAATATTTTTTCCCTTTAAGATATAATTTGCTTTGTTATGATATTTTCTCTTCCCAGATGTATTATCAATTTGGGATTATGCTGTTTAATTAAAATCTCTGCTAATTAATGTATTATATTCCTTCCCATTAAATGTATCTCTTGGCTAACAAAGAATTCCCTGAAAATTCTGGATCACCTCTTTTTGGAACATATATATTACCCAGTGTTCATTCCTTGACTTTTATAGTATCCAACCAAATTATCCATCTCCCTTCTCCACTTTTAAATAACTTTGTCTTACTCCTTCAAAATACATTCTTACTTTGTGATAAGCTTCTGTAACCTGAAGTACTTTTCTCTTTAATCCATCTACATCCTGTGTCCTTAATTTTATTTCTTGTACTAATATATCACGTCCTCCTCTTGTAGGTTTCATGTATTTTCCCTCCTTCCTCCCCTACCTCTTCAAAACATTCTTCCTGAGCTGTGACTTCATGGAACCTCTTTAGCTATGAAGTTTATGCTCAGTTCCTTCATCTCCACAGCAGTGGAAAGCCTTTAGCAGCTATTTCTACTGTTTCTGTCAGTTTAATCTTAGGCATTTCAAAAACATTCTTACATTTATCACTATGAAAATATAGTCACAGTGCTATCTATCACAAACATGTAATATGTCATTAGAAACTAGTCCTTTTATATATGCATGGCTTATTAAATACATAATGTTTGGTAAAAAAATGTATCTCCTATTACTCTTATTAGTACATTCTCTTTTGCATGTAAGTGTTTTATAATCATTAAACATTTCTGAAGCATACCTTACATATCTGCAAACAATCTTGATTTTATTTATTAAATAAAGTCCATTAGTCATACCGAATACAATATTTCTAGTTGTCCCTTTAGGTCTTACAAATAAACTATACAGACACAACTATTCTACAGTATTTAGCAGTTATAAAAGTTCTAGTAAAAAGGGTACTTATGTGTTATTGCAACCAGATTTTCTCGGTTGCGGTAATACGTTTGTTGGCCCAAAAACAGATTGTGGGACTAAAAGTAAGACAGAATTTGATGTTTTCTTTGGGTACAACATAGTTTGTCCCAAATTAGTAGCGTAAATTAACGCAGAAATGTGAAACTTGCTTTGCGTACATCAAAATTGGTTGCACTGCTGTCTTAGTGCAGAAGTGAATTAAGGACGCATGGGAAATGCTCGTTCATTTTTACCGTGTGATGGATTACTACGAAATTGGATACTAAACTTTTTCCTGAGAAGAAGAAATCTGGAGCAACACATTTTTTTGGTAAATAACTAGTTTTATTTGACATACTGTAGGAAATAATTGAAGTTAAAGGTAATAGCAATCTAAACAATCAAACAGAGATGAAGGTCTTGATGATGGAGGCTAAAGTTACGAAGAGCATTCTTGTAGTATTTGACAGAAACTGATTTTTTTGTGGGGGATAGCAGTTATTGTTGCAATGTTTTGTGGATGTTTTGCATAGTATTCATGTGGATGTCTTCCAGATGTTTTTGAGCAACATATCTGTAAATATTTTATTGCTGATTAAGGAAGCATACTTGTAGATGGCTCACTTGCTGGGTTACACTTTTTGTATGGAGAGAAATTGTCTGCTATTGCTGTCAAGATTGCATCAAATAAGTCTTTCTTTAGTGCAAGCTGTGTTTCACGCCAGATATATGCAATTAGGTAGGAGTCCAAATGGTGTCTTGCAGTGCCTCTCTGTTTTTTGTTTCTCCACTTAACAGATCCCCACATTCCCTCTATGTGTTGTGTATGCACTCCTGTGTTTGGATCTACAAAGTTGTAGCTATGGTTTACTTTTTCATGACTGAAACCAGCTTCTTCTAGTTGTTGAGTTTGATATGCCCGCCATGAATCTAAATAAATAGTAGTGCCCTGTTTAATGTACTCTTTGATTTTATTAAATAATGTTGCGGCTGTTCTATCAGGAACTTTTACAAGAAAAGTCTCTCTTGTCTCCCTACATATCCCTCCAAATACCCACTGTTGAGGGAGAATACAGCCAGCATTACTTTTGCGTCTAGTAAAAAGAGTCTTGTCTATTTCCACAATACACCCTGGCCCTCCGATTTCTTTCTTGTCCTTTTTCTCCATTTCTAAGACACAGACATCACGTAAGTAGTTACTCCAGTCTATGACTGTCTTGTCAGCCATGTCCAGTTCTTCCTGACAGAAACTTATAGATGTCATCTGCTTTGCCCAACAATAAATGAAGCGGACAGCGGTGGTAAAATTAATTCTACTGCCTTCAAAGAAATTACTCACTCGAACTCCTACGTGTTGGTAAAATTTTTCTGTATTGCATTTCCAAAAAATCTGCTTCCCATAATATAATGTCATTGAATGTCCAGAACAGCATTCTTTACTTGTTGATATAATGTCATATTGCTGGAAAAGTGCTATTGACTCCTTTTCTGTCTTAGGTAGATCCCACAAACGCATTGTATTTATAAAGGTTGTTTTTTGGGGTTAGTTCACTACCACTGGAATATCTACATAGATCGTCTTTACTAATCTGAAGTATAACTTTGACAACATTTACAGGCTCGCGGCTGGGGATACGGAACGTGTATTACACATAGCGGCTGTGTAAAATGTATTTATAGTGACAAGATGTTGGAAAACAGCATAGCTTGAAAGAAGCTCTCATTCCTTTAAATTTACAATGTTTTTACTACCTAAACAATATTTTTAGATGAAGTTGACATTGTCAGTGTGATTTTGCATACATTTCTTTTTACATTTCCGCATTGGGAAGCAAGCGCTATTATCGCGAAAATCTGGTTGCGATAATACGTATGTACCGGAAAAGGTTATAAAACTTCAAGAACTAACTTAGATAACATTCTAAGCAATGTATATATATATATATATATATATATATATATATATATACACAAAGCAATATGTACATATTTAAAATTTAGCCAGTGTATCATGTATTACAATAGGACTGTTTTTCAATTATTCTCTTTAGTGTTAGACAAATACATATTTAACTGTGTACTTAATAATGGTAGTCATGCATTCTGTCAACTCTTCCTTCATTCAACCTCTGTGTGAAGTCTAACAGTTAGTTGACTGTGCAGTAAGTCAGTTTCTGCAGTGCTGATACAGATATCTTCAAATGCAGTGTAATGTATAATTGTTTATATTGTATGACAGACAGTGGAGTTGGGTATATGTAACTAAGGGGATGTCAGGGGTGTGGGTGGCTGACTACTCCCAGTGTAAAACTATTTTATGAAAGGTTAGGACAGTGAACTGTAAGTACCAGAGGACTAACAGCAGGTAAATATAGTAAGCTGTATAAGAAATATGAGTTTAATATGGCTTCTAGCTGATTTGTTAGGAAAAGTGAATGTGTCAGCCTTGTGATTGCGGCTGTAAGTTGTATGTGTTATTGAGTGATTACAAGAGGAAACCTGATAGGTTCTTTCTTTGCAATAAGTAGTGCTTTGATGGATGGTTAAGTCAATAGGAGGTGTCATTGATGGGAAGTGTTCAATGAC